>NW_027069551.1:932354-968169 GCF_002906115.3 Quercus suber | reverse complement strand
ATTCTGACCGTACATTTGTTAGCCATCTAAACCTTCACTTGAGTACATGTTCCATCAAACATCCTTTTTTGGTTCTCTATGAATGGTGGTAGTTGAGATTGCACTGTTCAGGGGTCTTCTCCACATAAATGCGGCCAAAAAAGTTGCTGCAATGTATTTAATGCGGTCGTAGCAGCTTTCATTTTAGATATTTCTGAGTTCTTATCACCTTTGTAGGTGTTTGAGGTTCATCCTGATCGTTGGAACTGCCTAGAAGGTTATCTGAACTGCCCCAAATATGTGCTTGACCAATATTCAATATATCCAAGAAGAAGGTACTCCTCAGACTATTCCCTACCATTCTTTTCTTGCTTGATTCTCCACTTTGGGCCTTTCCCAATCGTTTGCTCTTCCTCGGACATTCACTCATCCTCGAATAGAGCCCAAGGCCCAGTACACAAATTTGGGCTCTTACCCCCACAATTTGAGTTTAGAAATGATATTATTATATTTTAAATTTGATCATTTTGTATACCATATATTTATAAATTTAACATAGGAATATATAATTTGGCCCCCCAAGCAAAATATCTTGGCTACGCCCTGGCTAGAATAGCATTGAGATTGTAATTAACAATTTGACTGAACTGAGTATTGGAAGTGCAAAACTGCTTTTTATCTCATCCATTTAGTATGACTTTTTCATAGGGAACCGTCGAAACTAAATGTTTTTTTTTACTCTTTTACAAATCTATACTAATTATTAATAACTAAATTATAGTTGAAATTATATTATTTAAGTTAATTACATATATCAATTTTCATTTATGAAATTATAAAAATTAGTTTTACTAATCTTGTATTGTTTAAAACTATATATAAGTGATTTCAAATAATAATTTAATATATCTTATGAACTTATATACTAATTTCACTTTAAAAAAATACTAATTTCATTAACTTAATCTTAAGTTTATATAAGTATATTTTTTCATATGTATACGCATATTTTTTTTTGTTAAACATATATATTCACATAATTAGCTTATTTACAACCGCGTTATTATATTTGAGTTTAATTTTTTTTTTAAATAAAAAATAGAAGTTTTTTAAGAAAAAAAAGGGAAAAAAAAAAAAAAAAAAACAGTTCATTAACAAAATTTTCTGAGTGTAAAACGACGCCGGTTCTAGAGGTCAAAAATAACCGACCGAAACCATTATAAGTCCTTCTCTTCCCTCGTTACTCTCAGATTACACTCGCATCCGAGCACGGCGCGTCTTTCCCATAAAACCACCAAAAGAAAAACGACGTCGTCAAAATCAGAAAAAATTTGTTAGGTCAGAAAAACCGAACCCAATTTGCTCCATCGACGACCCAAGGTGATTCTTTTTAAGCTTTTTAAGGAGATGGTGAAGTTAGCCCATCATTATTTGTATCATATTTGTCTTTGGAATTTAACTTTAATTGCAAATTAGGTTCAATACCCAATTTTTATTCTTCTACTTGTAGAACTAAAAAATATGGGTGCTCTTGGTATGGTTTAAGCATGTATGTTTGGAAAAAAAATGTTAATTAAAGAGAAGTAACTTAGACCCAACTGGGCCAAGTACTAGACATACTGTGAATTGGATTAATTTTTCAACTTTAGAGATGAATCATTGGAAAATTGTTGGTTTTTTTGATAATATACGCAAAAACCAGTTGCCGGGTAATCTAAGGGCATTCACCCCTGACTGGCTAAGCAGTTTATGCTCATGCCCATGAGCTAAATTATTGATTTTTTTTTTTTTATAACATATGCCAAAAAGGCAAAAATCAGTTTTCAGGTAATCCAAGGGCATTACGGGCTAAGCAGTTTATGCACATGAGCTAAATTATCGATTTTTTTGATAGAGTATGTCAAAAAGGTAAAAACCGGGTAATCCAAGTGCATTCACCCCTGACAGACTAAGCGGTTTATGCTCATGCCCCATTAGCTAAATTATTGATTTTTTGTAATCATTGATAAATGTTGTTTGGTTACTAATAGTTGTGTAGCGTGCAAAGAGCCTTGTAGTTTAGTTAGCACCTCTTGGTGCGTATAGTGGAAACGTCCAAGGTTTTTATGGAGGAATTAGTTGGGGAATTTTTCTTCAAATGTTTGGAATATGGTACCGGCTTGTCTTATGTGGCTTACTTGGTGGGAACACAATTCTCGTACGTTTGAAGACATTGGGAGACCTGCAGATCTTTCAGAGTCTTTGCTAGCTAGGATTTTGTTTGAGTGGTCTCGTATTTGGGGTTTTACGTATTATATTACCATGTTTGATTTCTTAATTTTAGTTAGCTTTTCTATTTGATTTGTTTGTATTCATCTCAAGTGCAGTGGGTTTACTATTGTAAACACATTGTACTTTTCAAATCAATAAAACTTCTATTACCTATAAAAAAAAGGTTCGAATTCCCCCTCTTCCAACTATTGAATTATCAAAAAATAGTCGTGAAGTGTGATTATTGGAAACTTAGTTTCTTAGTTGTGCTCTGTTCTTCATATGCTGCACATGTTTTTTGGAATAGGCCATTGGAAGGTTTGAAGTTTAACGTAGGGAGACTATTGAAACTTTGTTGTTCATAGTTAGATTTACAGCAGGGCATGTTGATTTAACTGTGGGTCTGTGATAAGAGGTTTTAAACATTTAGTACGTAAACAGCGTCATCACTTTCACTTCTTTCTGTTTGAAGAATTTGGGAATTGCTTATGTGTTGTATGAAGTTTTTTAGTAACTTATAGTCACTTCTTGATTACTAGCTGTTTATTCTTCCTGAATTTTACATGTTATCACTCAAGTATTTAATTTTTGGAGTCATTGAGATGATTTAGTCTTCACTTTAATTCTGACCAAGTTTACAATATTGCACTTAAAAGCCCTTTATCATATCTTTACTTTTTATTGGCGGGTTTGAATAGCCTAAAAGCAAATATTTTTATTTCTAGATGGCATTACAAGAGAAATTAGATAGATTCAAGAAGCAGCAAGAGAAGTGCCAATCGACCCTCACAAGTATTGCTGCATCTAACAAGGCCGAAACACATAAATCCATGCCAGTACCAGCAGCACCTTCAGTTGCAAGAGCCCCTGCTCCTGCTGTCAAATTTTCAAATGATACAGAGAGACTTCAACATATCAACAGTATCCGGAAAGCCCCTGTAGGGGCCCAAATGAAGCGTGTCATAAATCTTCTACTGGAGGTTTGTACCCAACCATCTTATCCTTCATTAATTTGTATATGTTCCTTGATGCAATTATTTGTGTTGCCGTTTGATTTAAAATGCTGAATGCTCTTAATGGATGGTGTTTATTGCTCACTCGAGTTGGGGAAAATTCAGATCCTAATGTGTCTTATTTTGTGCAGTTGTCAGGTCAATGTTAATTTGGAAAAGAGCGAGATGGTCTAGTGTAGAATTGAGTTATTATCTGTGATTTATATTGATCTTTTTAAGTAATTATATTAGTATGCGCATTCACTTAACTGGCCTACTTTTTCTTCCTCAATTAATTGGGATGGGAAACTTGAAACCTTGTTTGTATGACATTGATTTCATGGGAAAACCAATACTACTTAATTGATTGATGTGCTTTCAATTGAAGGTAATTATAAATTATATAGATGCTTGGTGGCAATTTGTAGTTGTATTTTTAGTTTACTGTAATAATGGGGTATGTCACTCGTCCCCCTTCTTCTGACTTTTGTGACATTGTTAGGAGAAGGCACATGGTGTTTCCATTACATGTAGCATTACAATCACCGTTTGTGGGCCCCACACACTGTGATTGTGATGCTTCATTTAGCGGAAACATAATCTACTTTTTCCATCTTTAGAGGTCAATGTGAGTTACAGTAGGTAGGACCAGGTGAATGCTATTAAGCGCTAGTTTATTGCTCCTTGTGTTTGCAGACAAGGCAAGCCTTTACCCCGGAACAAATTAATGAAGTCACTTATGTTGATATCAATGCCAACAAAGCTGTATTTGATAGTTTGAGGAATAACCTGAAAGTCAACTATGATGGGAAGCGTTTCTCTTACAAGGTAACCTTAAATTTATGTAGCTGCAGATCTTCATCAGCTGATAGCTTTTAAGTTGCACTCAGCCTTTTTCTTTATACCTCTTTCATGGTAGATGACTTTTTGACTTTTCTTTGTCCGCAGTCCAAGCATGATTTGAGGGACAAGGAACAACTTCTTTACTTAATAAGGAAATTCGTATGGGGCATTGCTGTCATTGATCTTAAGGACGCATACCCTACTGTGATGGAAGACTTGCAGGTAATGCAATATGTGTTGATAATACCATGAGAAATTTGTTTATATTAATCTCTGAAAAGAACTGCTGGCTCTTCTAGCCTAGCATGTGCTTCCTCCATTCTGTTAAACGAGAGAAAAGAGAGGGGGGGGGGGGGGGGTTGTCTCAGGGACCAGTGGGAGGTGAAAGGCTATTTGATGCAGCACACAATTTCAAAGGGATTGAGAATCAATAAGAACAGGGGAAAGAAAGTTAGAAAAAAGGTTGGCCTTGGAGATCCAGGCAGAGTTTCCTTGTTTTTGAAAGAAGCCATTGAAGTATTTGTGTGTTTTCTGACGTTGGATGCTTAGATTAGTTTTCTCAAAGTTGATTTTCCTTGCAAAACCAGGAGTGGGTATTTGAGTAGTGGTGTGATTTCTCAATGGTAGAATTTTTTATTTTTGTAATTTTGTTTGCCCTTTATTCTGTGACTTTGTTTTCTTCCTTTTCTTTATCAGCTTTCTCTCTCTTGCTTGCTCTTTGTTTTAGAACTGAGGAAAGTCTTTTCTTCTAATGATTATTTGTATCTTGTAAGTGAAAACTATCAGCATCTTCATTTTTCAATAAAAAGTTTAGTGGTGGTCATGTGTCAGTTGTCTGTGTAGTGTAATTATATTTAGACATTGATACTAAGTGAGGATCGCCTTTTGAATTCAGTAGATAGAAGAAACTATTAGATAGATAAGGAGTAGGTGAGTGAGTGAGTCCTCACTGACCCGAGCGGTTTGTTCCCTCTTGCCATAAAAGTTTGTGAATTCATTCTTCCTTAGGCTTTGAAAGCTGCGGGTCAGATATGGCTGCTATCAAACTTCGATTCACAGGAAGACATTGCTTACCCAAATGACCCAAGGGTGCCATCAAAGTGGATGATGACCTTAAGCAGCTATTTCTGGGGATTGAATTGCCTCGTGATATGATTGACATCGAGAGGGATCTTCAGAAGAATGGGATGAAGCCTGCCACCAACACTGCTCAGAGGAGGGCCAGTTCAGAGGTTCAAGGCATGTCCTCCAAGCCCAAGCCAAAGAAGAAGAAGCATGAGATCACCAAGAGGACAAAGCTGACCAATGCCCATCTTCCAGAGCTTTTCCGACACCTAGATAAAAAATCTTGATGTATTGAACAACGGATTGAAGCTCAATTGTAGGATGGATACAACATGCTCTTATGCTAGTTGCATGGGTTATGTAGAAGGGAAGTGTTCCTAGCAGCTTAACTCCAAATTGATGGCTCTTGCTAGAGTTGTACACAACGGTTCATTACTGTTTTATAGCCTGTTCCTGTATTATTATTATTACTAGCTTTTAACCCGCGCAATGCGCGGGATCATTTTATGTATTAATAAACTCTACATTCAATATAATCTTAGTTCTCATGCTTCCACTACATGCATTTAAGTATTTATGTTGCATTTATAATTTGTTATGCTATTAAATTTCTGTGGCAACAATGCTTAGCTTCGTTTAAAGTCACACATAATCAAGTATATATGTTGAAGGAATATCTTTTAAGGACCTTTCCCAACAAACAGATTGAGCATATCTTCCGTAAAACCAATTGCTTTGTGGACATTTGCAAGATTTCGATAGTTTAAGACTTATTAATTTATTAACCCTTGATAAGGAGGGTATAATGCTGTCAGAATTTATTAACCCTTGATAAGGAGGGTATAACACTGTCATAATTTATTAACCCTTGGATTTTTTTTTTTTTTTTTTTTTTTTGAGAAGAAGTTTGGATGACATTTAAAGATTAAAAATTACACAAAATTACACCATAGTGTTCCATTAAGCAACTGAGCATGCATTCAATACAATTAAATACACTATATTGACTTAGTCGAAAAATTAAAATAACTAAAAACATAGTAATCAAAGATGAAATAAATCCATCCACTTTCAAGCTACAAATTCCCTTCAAACTTTGATTTTGACAGTAAATACTGAGTTTGGCATCAAGATAAAGCTGCAAACAAAGAAAAGAAGTTCAATATTGTTTACTCAAGGAAGAAGGAAAAAAAAAGCCTGAAACTGGGAAAACAATTCCAAAGGATAGATTAAACAGTCTACATAATTCTTTGAAGTATTCCATTATTAAATCCTAATTTATGGTTAAGTGCAAATTTCTTCTTGGCATTCTTTGTACTTTAAAATAATTTTGAGAGAGGGCTTGGTAATACAATTCATGATGCACAAATTATTCAAGATAGAATATTACTTTGTCCAAATGGTTGTGTTATGCAAGCCTAGATTGATAGTTAAACCAATCTTATGCAGCAGTGGCAACCACTGTTGTTGTCTGGTATAAATCTTTTTTGTTTGGATAGAACCTAAGACCAAACTCTAAAATTCAAACCCATAGCTTAGTTCCCCCTAAAATTTCAAATACACAATCTCAATGCCCATTGTGATTCCATCTTGGTTCAAATTAAAACTTATAAATCCCAAATAGAATCCAATAAGAATTGGAATTTAAAATTCCTTATGAATTTCGAAATTATATCCAGAATTTAAAAGCACACGAATCAATGCCTATGGAGAAACTACACTAAAATCAAGTTTCTAAGTGGTAGCCACATGAACCCAGATAAGAATTCACAAAATTAAATCAAAAAAAGAATAAGAAAAAACATAACAAAAGTAGGACTGAATATAAAATATTACTTAGAAAGAGAGTAGAAAGATTGGACACACATGATCTTAAGAGCATCTCAACTGCATAAGTGGGGCTAGAGTTTGAAGCATTGGTAAAAGTGACTGTTTCCTGATGCTTGCATGTATTAATGTTCCGTACAAACATTTCAAATAATTAGCCCTTGATCAAAACCATATATGAGCTTAAGATAGAGATCAGTGATTAAATTACCCCTTAAATGAATAGGAGTAGTACATAACTACTTGCAAAAGAGACCAAAAGATTGATTATAAAGCAATAACATTTGATACTTCCTAAAAATTTAACAAAAATCTACTAAACATGGAAAAAAAATTCTAACCAAAAAACAATAATCAACAAAAGAAAACCAAGAAACTAAAATTAAGAACAGAAACAGGAACTAAACCTAACAAAAATCTACCAAACAGGGGAGAAAATTCTAACCAAAAAACAATAGTCAACAAAACAAAATTTTTTTTTTTTTTTTTTTTTTTTTTTTTTTTTTGAGATAATATAGACAGAAGACACAGAGGATGGGAAAAATTATACTCTAAGTACAATACTTAGAGTTTGCGAATGTCATTTTTAAGAGTAAATGATGTGATTGTAATTTTGTATTGTTGATAATTGATTTTAGATAATGTTATTTAAAGATGTTGACCTGGAGGATTCCGAGTTACACTATACGTATCATTGCATTGAGTAGATAATTGATTTTAATATTGGGTTAAAATCAAACTGATCACTTGTTCTTTTAATTTGAAATGATAATTGCCTGAATTTTGAGAAATGTTTAAACTGATCAATTTGTTATTATTCTGTCAACGGGAATGAATGGAAAACACATCATGTGAGGAGAAAGTGTTTCCTTTAAATATAATATTCACTTAAAAGTAAAATTTATTTGAATTTGTTAACTATATTATGACAGAATGATCAATTTAGACATTTTTCAAAGTTGAAGAACTTATTATTTCAAATTAAAAGAACAAGGGGCCAGTTTAATTTTGACCCCAAGTTCAAGGGGATCTTTATGTATTTTTCTTTTCAATATATTCAGTGAAATAATGTTACTCATTGAAATTACCTGTCTTGTAAAGACCATCCAGAAAGATTGGCCACTTCTCTCAAAGTAGCTCTCCACTTGTGAACCTTCTTCATGTTCTCTTTGAAATGTTTTTCATGTTCAACAAATGCTTGTGCATAAGTTTTTGTCTGTTTGCGAACTTCAGATGGATCCACATTATAAAAAATGGGTAAAATTATAAGCCCCATCTTTTCTTTGCATTCCACAATTTTTACAAGTTCATCCAAACACCATGGCGATGATGCATAGTTTTTTGAGAGAATGACAACAGCAAACATTGATTCTTCTATTGCTTTTAAAAGCTCAAGTGAAATGAGCTTTCCTCTCTCAAGTTTTTCATCGTCCTTGAATGTGAAAATGCCCTTTTGCTTCAAAGCAACGTATAAATGGTCTGTAAAACTCTTACGAGTATCTTGACCTCTAAAACTTAGAAAGACATGGTATTTCCACCGATGGCTAGAAGAGAAAGATGGGCTTTTTGTATCCATGACAGCCAATCTAAGTTAACAAGTAAATATGGAATCACAATATAGAATTATAGATAAGAAATGGTATGTACACATGAAAAAAAAAATCATTCAATTAGATTTTGAGGAAAAAAAACAAAACGATTCAATAATAAAAGTGAAACTAAGGGCCTGTTTGAATGAAAGGGGAGTGGAGGGGAGTAGAGTAAAATTGGCTAATTTTGAATCAAATTTACTCTGTTCTACTCTACTCCCCATCTCTCTCCTCAATCCAAACCAACCATAAATGGGAGAAAGATAAAATAAGAGGATGTGGATGACAAATCAAAACTTACAGATTTGGGAGAAGGATGCTTGTGACAAGTTAGAGCTTATACAGATTTTTGGAGAATTGAAGTAGTATCACTGTATGCTCGTGACAAGTTAGAGCTTATACAGATTTTGGAGAATTGAAGTAGTGTCACTGTGTCAGTAAAGAACCATGCAATTTATGATTAAATAGGAAGAATAAGGTTTGGGTCTAGTACTATTGTGTATTGGATTTGACACGATGTGAGAACATGACATTTTTTAGATACGTGTACAGGTCTAATATGTTAGAGTAATACACCCAAACCGTATTCAATTAGGAATGAGTGAAGCAACTGCAGTTATATTGACACTTCCTTTTCTTGTTAGTCTTAGGTGAAACTAAAAATATAAATCCTACCATCTGGTCCAATCCTTTGCCCGTGAATGTCATCCTTCAAAGTCAAAATATTAATAAAATTCCAGATCTCCTCTAACAAATCCCAATCACCACTATATTTATAAAATAAAATAAAAAAAGCATATCTGTCTACACCATCGCAGAGCTGCCTTGCCATGCCGTCCGCCAATCTTCCGCTCAGGTCCACTCCTAAACCAGTCCAACCGGTGGTACATGTCCCTCAAGCTATCTTTGTTTTCACTCTCACTTTATTTCTGTGTCTGCTAATAACACTGCTGTAATGCAGTTCACAAAACAAATGACACTGGCTTATTTGGCCGAGTAAAAGTAAAAGTTGGCTGCAGTATGTGTCACTTTAGAAACAAATTATTTAGTTAAAATTGAAAATTTTTTGTTGAAAGTATTGTAAATAAAACTACCTTAAAGCTAAAAGATAGCTGTAGTTTTCAGTTATCTCAACTGGTAAAGTCTCTAATGGTTGTATAAGAAATTTGGGCTTCAATCTCTTACACCAAAAACTAATTGATGTCTTGGCCCGATAATAAAGAATTATTAACAGGAGCGAATGTCATAGGTTAAAACTCACTAAAAAAAAGCACATATTATAACTACACCAAAAACTGATTGGTGTAGGTTGAAACTCTTTAAAAAAAAAAAAAAAAACACTACTTGGTGTAGGTTGAAACTCTTAAAAAAAAAACACACACACACATATTATAATTACTCCAAAAATTGATTGGAGTTTTGGTCTGATAATAAAGAACTCTATCATCAGAAGCGAATGTTATAGGTTGAAATTTTCTTTAAAAAAAACACATATTATAATTACACCAAAAACTAATTGGTGTAGGTTGAAACTCTCTAAAAAAAAAACACATATTATAATTACACCAAAAATTGATTGGTGTCTTGGTCTGATAATAAAGAACTATTAGCAGGAGCAAATGCTAAGCACATATTATAACAACACCAAAAACTGATTGGTGTAGGTTGAAACTCTTTAAAAAAAAAAAACACTACTTGGTTTAGGTTGAAACTCTTTAAAAAAAAAAAACACATATTATAATTACACCAAAAATTGATTGGTGTTTTGGTATGATAATAAAAAATTCTATCATCAGAAGCGAATGTTATAAGTTGAAACTCTATAAAAAAAACACATATTATAATTACACCAAAAACTAATTGGTGTAGGTTGAAACTCTCTAAAAAAAAAGCACATATTATAATTACACCAAAAATTGATTGGTGTTTTAGTCTGATAATAAAGAACTATTAACAGGAGCAAATGCCATAGGTTGTCATAGGCTGAAACACTAAATAAACTTAAAAAAAAAAAAAAAAAAAACACAAAAAGAACTATTAACAGGAGCAAATGCCATAGGTTGTCATAGGCTGAAACACTAAATAAACTTAAAAAAAAAAAAAAAAAAACACATATGATATTGGTGTCTTGGTATGATAATAAAAAACTATTAACAGGAGAGAATGTTATAAGTTGTCATAGGTTAAAACTCTATAAAAAAAAAAGCACATATTATATAAAAAAAAACACTAAATAAACTTAAAAAAAAAAGCACATATTTTAATTACACCAAAAACTGATTGGTGTCTTGGTCTGATAATAAAGAACTATTATTAAGAGCGAATGTCATAGGTTGAAATTCTAAAAAAAAAAACACATTATAAAAAAAAACACTAAATAAACTTTCAGCAAAATAAACGAATCTCTCAATGCCAAAGTCAACGGTATTGTAAATTGTGATGGTGTACTGTGCAGCTGTACAGCATCTCACATATTATATTATGGGTGCTGTTAACGGGTGTTGTACAGCACCCGTTAATGTGCATTAAATGTGCATTAAACTATTCACTTTTTTTTAGGGGCGTGGAAAAAAAGTGATTATTATATGCTTTATATATAAAAGCATATAATAGTTTTGTTTTTGTTTTATACAATAGTAATAATTTTATATACTATCAAATATTATAATTTGACTCCCAAAAAAAAGCAGTGTAACGTTCTCTATTTATGTTTGGTAGGAAATATTATATAGAAGTTAAGTTTAAGATTATTAAATAATTTTTTAAGTGATTATTTAAAAAATTATTATAAAACTTAGTTCAAAATCAAACATTAATAGTTTTAATACAATGAAATAAATTAAGATATAATTTTATTGAGTTAAATTTCATTTACGAAATAAAGTATTTGGTTTGGGTCATGAATTTTTTTTTTCTTCTACTTAAGAATTTTGGTTCATCCACTTATTTCAGTATTTCTACTTTCCTAATAATTATTTAAATTTTTAGGAAATATTATTATTTATAAACTAATAATGAATTTTATTTATTTAATTATAATTAGGAATTAAATTCTCCAAGAAATTAGTGGTTCGGCCATTAATCCAACCCTAATTGAAACAAAAAATCGGGTATTTTCCAATTCCTTTTCAGACTTGATTTTTAAAAACAGGGATGAAGCCACAAAAATCTTATAATGTGCTAGGGTAGCAATTAATGTGAGCCTAATTATTAAAATACTTGTTAAAAGTCCAAAATAACTTATCCAGACTTAAGGGAGCCTTTTTGTCTAGAGTCAATATGCCTTGTTGAAAGTCCAAAAACTTTGAACATGACCTCCAAAATGGTGTTAGATCTCATTTCCCTCTCCCTTGTGTGTGTGCGCTTGTTTCTAAAAAAAAAAAAAGACCTCCAAAATGACCCGGTAGTTGGAAGCTATCACTTTTCAAGATTTGTTTGAGTAGCAATTTCCAACTAATATAGCCTTAAAGTCAATTAGGGATTATATTGGAAACCAGAATAATTTGGTGACTGAATGTTTTTAAACATTAGCGATCATAGCATTTAATCTCAAATAGACTTTGATTTTTCTTTAGTTTTGATCAAGCATATACATATGTACTCAGTGATGGACTAAACAAATGCGCACACTCAAAAATTATCATAACTCTTGATAGAGGTTAGAGCGTGTTTTTGTGCTAAATCTCATTTCTCTCTCCTATGTGTGTTTGTGTCCCAAAAAAGGGGAAAAAAAAGTTAGTAGACAAAAGATCAAGAGCCTTGTAATTAACTCAATGACATGCCTAAATATTTCAATAAAGATGTCCATAATTTGAATTCCCTCCCTCACTTAGAAAAGTGTATTTAAAAAAAAAAAAAACAAATAAATAAATAAACTGGACCAAGAATTATCTTTAGTGGACCAAGTCAAAACTTTATTATTATTATACATGTACACTATATATATTATGATAAAAGTAGTATAAAAAATTATAATATAGTTCAAGACATGAAAAAAAAAAAAAAAAAACTATTTATGTGCTATAGTAGACTCAAATGAGAAAACAAATCACAAATTTTAAATCTACTACAAAACTTAAGTGGGAAAGCAATTGATTTGAGTAAAGAAAGGTCATTTGAAAAATAAACTCAAAATCTGTCAGAGATCGTTTGATGGAAAGTGTGTCACATTCGGTCTATGGAAATTGACGGGGCATGAATGCAATTGGAAGAATTTTTTGTAGTACGGAATTTATTTGAGGTAACCAAGACGAGTATGCAACATTTCAAAAAGTTGGGCCAAAGGGCCATACCCCCTTAATTCATGCAAATCCGTCTCTATCTAGGGCACCGACATTAATAACTTTTCTATAATTTTGTAGAGAGATTTCTATGGAAATTATTATTGGCACATAACGGGTGTCATCTTATTCCATCAAAGAGAAATTTATTGGGTCTAACTATATTGGGATGCAACAAAAGCATATAAATAAATACTAAATGCCTTGAATTCAATAAAACCATTAAACCCTTCTAGATGGCCTACATGCAGGATTTTTTTTTTATCGTTTGTGGATGATTGTGGGAGATTTTGTAAAAGTGGAGGTCAAAAATATCTTTGCCAATAAATGCATCCCCTAGTATCTAAATAAAACCTTAATCTATCTAATCCCGAAACCATTAACCTATACCACCCCCTAAGCCTTTGTAACACAATATGTAAAATTTTAAATTGTGTCCAACATTTTGTTTTAAGATGAAGAGAAAAGTTAATGGATGTTCTAAGGGCATTAATTTAGGAAATATTTTTAGAAACTTTTTATGAGAAAAGAAAAGAAAAAACTAATTTTTTGACAACTTTTTATATTTCACATCACAATGGTAAAACTATAATTTTGATCATTTGATTTTTAATTGGACTGCATGAGATAAATCTTGAAGTTGTCTTGGGAGAAAAAAAAAAGTGAGAATTTAACCTAAACTCCAAGTCAAGGGAGAGGAAAAAAAAAAAAATAGAGAGAGAGATTAACTAGAGAACATATAGAACACAACAANAATAAATACTAAATGCCTTGAATTCAATAAAACCATTAAACCCTTCTAGATGGCCTACATGCAGGATTTTTTTTTTATCGTTTGTGGATGATTGTGGGAGATTTTGTAAAAGTGGAGGTCAAAAAAATCTTTGCCAATAAATGCATCCCCTAGTATCTAAATAAAACCTTAATCTATCTAATCCCGAAACCATTAACCTATACCACCCCATAAGCCATTGTAACACAATATGTAAAATTTTAAATTGTGTCCAACATTTTGTTTTAAGATGAAGAGAAAAGTTAATGGATGTCCTAAGGGCATTAATTTAGGAAATATTTTTAGAAACTTTTTATGAGAAAAGAAAAAAAAAAAACTAATTTTTTGACTACTTTTTTTATTTCACATCACAATGGTAAAACTATAATTTTGATCATTTGATTTTTAATTGGACTGCATGAGATAAATCTTGAAGTTGTCTTGGGAGAAAAAAAAAAGTGAGAATTTAACCTAAACTCCAAGTCAAGGGAGAGGAAAAAAAAATAGAGAGAGAGAACTTAACTAGGAACCCCTATGGACACACACACACACACACACATATATATATATATTCATTTATTTAATTCCAACGAAAACTAGAACACCTAAAGCTACAGCAGTTTCAATTAAACCTCACTAAATGACACCTTTGGGTTTCTTTTCTTTTACTAAAGAACCTTGATAATTCAATATGGAACTTGAAATTTGCAACTAATTAAATAATATATATTTTGTAAAGATTGAGTTTAAGTTACACTTGGTGTAACTTTAAATAATGTTACACCATCCAGTAATTTTTAATTAGATTTGAATTTTGATAAATCCACCGCTAGATTATATTATCCTTGTATATTTTTCTTACTTACAAAATTTAAAGATGATCAAATATCAATAGTCATATCATCAATCAATTCTTTAAATTCAAGTTTTTGTAATTTAAAATAATGCATAAAAGATGAGTTTAAGGATTAAATAGTAAATTATATCCGATTGGCATGAAAATTGGCACGCATGTTAAGAACATATAAAACATGTGATTCAACGGTTGGATATTCAAAATATGAATTTAAAAACAAGTTATTGGTGGTGTAACATTGCTTAAAGTTATATCAATTGTAACTTTTTTTGAGAAACTATATTAGTTGTAACTTGAACCTAACCTGACATTATAAATTTAATACTAATTTGCTTCTTTATGTCTTATTATTTTCTATTATACTTTGGTGGAAGGAGTATTATTTTTATAATATCAATTAATCTAGTTATACTTTAGTATGGGAGAGGTTTTGCTGCATACAAGTATGCGACAAAACATTTTCCTTTTAGTATTTCTACTTTCATTATAATATATCATATAAATTTTTAGGAAGTATTATTAGTTATAAGCTTAAAATAAATTTTATTTATTTAATTATAATTATGAATTAAAATCTTCATGCAATTGATCCAACCCTAATTGAAACAGAAAATCGGGCCTTTCTCAATTCTTTTTCAGACCTGATTTTTAAAAACATTCTTGATGAAGCCACAAAATTCTTATAATGTGCATTGCGTCAATACTTATCAATTCTTAAATAAATTATCCTGACTTAATGGTGGCTTTTTGGCTAGAGTTAATATGCCTTGTTGAAACTCCAAAAACATCGAACATAACCTCCAAAATGACCTAGGGGGCCGGTTGGAAGCTATCAATTTTCAAGTTTTTTCCCTGAATTCAGTGAGATGTGACATGATGTAGCTAATAGATTTATTTATTTATTTATTTTTAATTTTTATAAGCCGTGTGTGGCTAATAGATGAAACTACAAAAGTCTTAAAACTTGCACTTTCTCAATAATACTTTCTTGACTTGCTGAAATTTGTTTTTTTCTTTGTGGAGGTAGACCCATGAGGGAATTTTTATGCATGATGCAGCTATGATAGCAACTCCTTCCACTGATTTGGAATAAAAAAACTCAACCTTAACAACTATATAACTATTTATTTTTCCACATACTAAATTCAAGGACAAAATTGCCCTTTGCCCTTTTTGGTCAAATTATATAGCCTTATACCCTCATTTCCAAACTAATTAGGGAAATGTCTCTATTTTAAAACTTGATTTATGATAAATCAAGTTAAAAAAAAAAAATTTGGAGCCCTATAGTGGCATTTTAAGTAGCCTAAAGTGACGTTTTAAAGATCTATAGTGGCGTTTTGTAACTCGACCTCAATGAAATCAAGTTATAGGCAATTTTTTTTTACCTATAAGTAGATTTCATTGAGGTCGAGTTACAAAACGCCACTATAGGGCCTAACTCGATTTATCATAAGTCGAGTTTTAAAAGAAGGATATTTTCCTAATTAGTTTGGAAAATGGGGCATAAGGCTATATAATTTGCCTGAAAAGAGCAAAGGGCAATTTTGTCCCTAAATTCAATGAGATGTGGCACAATGTAGCTAATAGATTTTTTTTTTTTTTTTTTTCCTTTTTATAAATCGTGTGTGGCTAATAGATGAAACTAAAAAAGTCTAAACTTTCACTTTCGCAGTAGTACTTTCATGACTTGCTGAAATTTGTTTTTTCTTTGTGGAGGTAGACTCATTAGGGAATTTTTATGCATGAAGCAGCTATGATAGCGACTCCTTTCCACCGATCTGAAAATTCTAAATGCCTTGAATTCAATGAAACCATTAAAAGCCAGGAGTCTTGATGGCCTACATCAAGGGTTTTTCAACGTTTATAGATGATTGTGGGAGAATCCGTAAAAGTGGAGGCAAAAAATATCTTTGCTAGTATATGCATCCCCCAAGTATCTTAATAAAGGGTAAAATTTGGGTATAATACTTAGATGTTGTTCTTTAAGTTTACTTTTAAAATTCAACTATGTGGCTACTTAACTAAAAATACACTTTTATCTTATGAGAAAAAAACTACATAGCTGAATTTCAAGAGGGAAACCTAAGGAACAGTACCTAAGATACTGTACCTAAGTTTTATCTCTTAATAAAACCTTAATCTGCCTAATCCCAAAAGCAAATAGCCTGGAAACCATTAACCAATACCACCCCATAATCCTCTGTAACACGATATATAAGATTGTGTCCAAGATTTTGGTTTTAAGATTAAGGTAGGGCTGGCCCAAGGCCTAGGCCTAAGGCTCCACCAAAAAACAAAATTTTTCTTGGGAAAAAAGGCCCCACTTTTCATAGTTAAAGGCCCAAATTTTTATCAAATTATATATATTTTCTAAAGATTGTACATTTTTATTATTATTATTAGTGATGTTAAGAATACTACAAATTTTACTATTAGCTTACAAATTGTCATGTTATTAATCACAAAAAAAGTGATATAAACATTCATTAGCTAAATTGATGAAGTTAATCAATGAGAGACAATGTCACATTATATTTTGAACATTTTATAGTGTTTTTAATTAGCGCATTTTTCTTTTTCATTTCTATTAAGACTCTCAAAGTACAAGACCAATAGAACCTTAACTCAATTGAAATCCTAAAATATTTCAAAAAGATGTTGCAAATGTGTTAAATCATCAATTATAGATTAATCTCCCCTAATAGTTTGAGACTAATTTTTGTAAACTAATATCCTACAAAGCTACACACCAAATAATATCTACCTCTCTCTCTTAAAATCAAAATATAAAATTAAAAATTAAATTACAACTTCATTTAACTATGCATCGTATTGTATCCAAAATAAAGTATATTTTTTAATCGCAATATATTTTTATTTCTTTTTATTAATATTTATAGTTCAACTATGATATTAAATTCTCTATATGAAATTAACATTAGCCTATTTAGTATTATTTATGTATCAAATTAACCTTAATTTGATTAGTATTAATTAATTTTGTTTAATTAATATTTATATATTAAAGGCCTCGCATAAATTTTTCACCTTAGGCCCCAAATTATGTTGGGCCGTCCCTGGATTAAGGTTAAAGTTAACGGATTAGTTTAGGAAATATTTTTAAGAACTTTTTATGAAAGAAGAAAAAAACAACTGATTTTTTTTAAGGTTAAACCCCTTTTATCCTCCCTTGTTTCCCCTCTCCAAACAGCTTTCATTGAAAGCAAAAGAGGAACAGATAATGTTGTGAAAGCACGGGAACTAGTCTACTCCCTTAACAAAAAAAAGAAAAAAGAAAAAAAAGAGGCGAGGGGTTTTTGATATTTAAAATTGATTTGGAGAAGCACACCATCACTTGGAATGGAGTTTTTGTGAGAACAGCGTTCACCAATGTAAGCTTTTTTCCCGAGACCATTGAGCTAATTCTGAGTTGTATAACAACGACTTCCACAGTTCCGCTTCCCTTCTATTTAATGGTGGAAGATGGGATTCTTTTTTTCCATTAAGGAGCAATCTCTGCCTACATTTTCATTTTGTGCATGGAGTTCCTTGGAGGTCTGATAAAGGAAAATGTTTAACGGGAAAAGAATAGCAATATGGGATAAAGTCAAAGCATCAAAAGATGGGCCATGTTTCTCACAAATGTTCTTTGCCGATGATTTGCTTCTATTTGCTAAAGCAAATGACAAAAATAGCACAACCAAGGTTTTGAAGAGTTTAGTAGTCTAGCAGGGCAATAACATCATTGAAATTTTTTGGCCATTTTAGGAAAAGCATCTTCTCCAGTTGTCAGTCAAATGTGACATGTAATTAGTGGCTTATTAGATAAAAATCACAAAAAAAGTTTGTTTTTCCTTTAAATAATATGGAAGAAAGCATATACTATTAGCTTACAAATTGTCATGTTATTAATCACAAAAAAAGTGATATAAACATTCATTAGCTAAATTGATGAAGTTAATCAATGAGAGACAATGTCACATTATATTTTGAACATTTTATAGTGTTTTTAATTAGCGCATTTTTCTTTTTCATTTCTATTAAGACTCTCAAAGTACAAGACCAATAGAACCTTAACTCAATTGAAATCCTAAAATATTTCAAAAAGATGTTGCAAATGTGTTAAATCATCAATTATAGATTAATCTCCCCTAATAGTTTGAGACTGATTTTTGTAAAATAATATCCTACAAAGCTACACACCAAATAATATCTACCTCTCTCTCTTAAAATCAAAATATAAAATTAAAAATTAAATTACAACTTTATTTAACTATGCATCGTATTGTATCCAAAATAAAGTATCTTTTTCAATCGCAATATATTTTTATTTCTTTTTATTAATATTTATAGTTTAACTATGATATTCAATTCTCTATATGAAATTAACATTAGCCTAGTTAGTATTATTTATGTATCAAATTAACCTTAATTTGATTAGTATTAATTAATTTTGTTTAATTAATATTTATATATTAAAGGCCCCGCATAAATTTTTCGCCTTAGGCCCCAAATTATGTTGGGCCGCCCCTGGATTAAGGTTAAAGTTAATGGATTAGTTTAGGAAATATTTTTAAGAACTTTTTATGAAAAAAGAAAAAAACAACTGATTTTTTTTTAAGGTTAAACCCCTTTTATCCTCCCTTGTTTCCCCTCTCCAAACAGCTTTCATTGAGAGCAAAAGAGGAACAGATAATGTTGTGAAAGCACGGGAACTAGTCTACTCCCTTAACAAAAAAAAAAAAGAAAAAAAAAGGGAGGCGAGGGGTTTTTGATATTTAAAATTGATTTGGAGAAGCACACCATCGCTTGGAATGGAGTTTTTGTGAGAACAGCGTTCACCAATGTAAGCTTTTGTCCCGAGACCATTGAGCTAATTCTGAGTTGTATAACAACGACTTCCACAGTTCCGCTTCCCTTCTATTTAATGGTGGAAGATTGGATTTTTTTTTTTTTTTCCATTAAGGAGCAATCTCTGCCTACATTTTCATTTTGTGCATGGAGTTTCTTGGAGGTCTGATAAAGGAAAAATGTTAAGGGGAAAAGACTACCAATATGGGATAAAGTCAAAGCATCAAAAGATGGGCCATGTTTCTCACAAATGTTCTTTGCCGATGATTTGCTTCTATTTGCTAAACCAAATGACAAAAATAGCACAACCAAGGTTTTGAAGAGTTTAGTAGTCTAGCAGGGCAATGACATCATTGAAATTTTTTGGCCATTTGAGGAAAAGCATCTTCTCCAGTTGTCAGTCAAATGTGACATGTAATTAGTGGCTTATTAGATAAAAATCACAAAAAAAGTTTGTTTTTCCTTTAAATAATATGGAAGAAAGCATTGTTTTAAAAATCGGACCTCACAAAAAATAAAAAAGAGAAGTGGTTCTTGATTATCTGGTCCAACTGGTCACATCGTAAATAATTTAATTAATAAATTTAAAAATTAAATACATATATAATATTAAAATAGTTAATAGAGTTTTCAACTATTCATGCCTTATACTAAATAAGTATAAAGAATAAATAAAACATTACAAAAATGATAATTATTTTATAACAATTTTCTCCTTATGATCCTTTACAATATAATTGAAAATTATGGATTTACTTAGACTCCCCTTAAATAAAATTTAATATGATTTGGTAAATTTTTTTTATTGATACTTATAGTGTAAAATAAATGGTACACAATTAGATACTAGAAACTTATAAAGTTACAATTTAAAATGTAAATATTATTTTATGTTTCTTTAAAAAAAATAGTATTATCATTAATACTAGAGCCATAACTTTTCTCACAATTTACTTACATGACAAGTTGTAAGTGGTGGAGTTTTGGACCCACCACTTCTACTCTACCACTCATGACTTACCATGTGAACAAATAGTGTAAAAAATTGCAGTTCTAGCATTTTCCTAATATTCCACCCTCCACCATTAATATAAATTCAAAAGTAATAATATTATATATATATATATATATATATATAAAAGAGAGTAAAGTCACCAACCCTCTTAAAGTAATGAGTAAAGCTACATGGCGAGTTGTGATTGGTGCAAGTGTGTCCCACATGGCCCAATCACACTTACACCAATCACAACTTGCCATGTGGCGAGTTGTGACATAAAGTTGTATACTTTTCTGTAGCCTGAGCGTTACTGTAAATAATACAATTTAATTATCCACTATCTACCTCTCAAAAGAATACAACATTAATGACACAAAAACCACTTTCAGTAAGTCCTCTATCCCATGTTTTATTTTATGTACTTCTCACAAAAACAATTTAGTTTTGAAGATCCAACTTCTCTCTTTGCATTTTGAAGAGTGGTGGAGCTAGAGATGACTCTTGAGAAATAGAAGAACATGCAGTTTTTGATGATTTGATGTGTGTGTGTGTGTGTGTGTCTCTCTCTCTCTCTCTCTACCTAAATCGTAGTTGTGGTTGTGCTTCTACCGTTTCAGATCTAAGAAAAATGTAGCATTTTCTGTAGAAAAATTCATTGTTTTAGCCCCTCTTCAAATATCAGCAAAACTGATTTAATCGGACTAGTTTTCGGGTTTCATGGTTAAACCGGCCATTAACGATTTTTCTTGCTTTTTCATTAATTTTTCAGTTTTTTAATAACTGGACCAGATTGATGTTTAGTTTTCAGTTGAACCAATCGGTTCAGTCCCCTTTTTAAAACCATAACAATAACAACTTGCTATTTAGAATTTGTGTTGAAAATATTGTGATATAGTGTTTCTAGAATAATTTATTAATTTTGGCAGTAACATTAGCCAAATCTTAGCCTAGTTTTTGTATTTTACCCCACCCCCCCACAAAAAAAAAAAAAAAGAAACGAAATGAAACGAAACCAAACTAACCTCCTTTTGTTGTTGTCTTCTTCTTATTTCTAGAAATTCTCAGAGAGAGAGAGAGAGAGAGAGAGAGAGAGAGAGAGAGAGAGAGAGAGAGAGAGAGAGAGAGAGAGAGAGAGAGAGAGAGAGAGAGAGAGAGAGAGAGAGAGAGAGAGAGAGAGAGAGAGAGACTTTCCTTTCCATTTTCCATCTTCCATTTTTTATGTTAAAAATTGAGTAAAATTTTCTTCTTTAAGCATAGAGAATAGAGAGATGAAGAAGGATAAAGGAGTGGCAATAGCTAATTCCCTTTTACCCATGGGCGGGGAAAGTGTGGGGGTAATTTGCAGGCTAGCACAGCTGTGGGAAACAATACAATAAGTAAGCACAATTTTGAAACAATGTTGTAAACTAACATCTCAAGTTTGAAAAACTCGAGTTTGACGACAAGAATTGAGGCTTTCAAACTCGAGTTCTACTGTTGGCGTGGAACAATTTAGCCACGTGGAACTTGCGTTGGAGAGACTTGAGTTCCATAGAAGTAGATTTGAAGAAGGAGAATGAGAAAAGGAGGAGAAGAAGAGGAAAAGAAGATCTGGATCAAAAGAAGAAGAAGAAGATGACTAGGAGAAGAAAACCGAATCTGAAGAAGAAGATCTGTAGAACGCCAAAGAAGAAGAAGATCTGGAGATGGAGAAGGTATGTGATGGAAAACGTCGAAAAAGAAGAAAAAGGAGGAATCTGAGCCTACTGTGTAGGAACTCGAGTCTTAAAGACTCGAGTTTTAGGCATTAGCTTGCCATCCCTTGCAAATCGAGTGTTAGAGATTTGAGTTCTACATTAAACTGAGTTTTAGAGTCTTGAGATGCTAGTTTGTTAAATGGTTTTGCAAACTTGACAACTAATTAAAATGTTTAAAAATAATGCTAAAAATTCATAAAGTGTAATTTTCCCTATATTTTTGGAGGAGTAATTGAATAATTTGAAAACAGCTACATTTACAATAAATTCTAAGTGATAAGTTGTTTTTTTTTTTTTTTAGAATCCACATCATAAGACTATATTCAACTAAGGCTATTAAATCAGCCTGAAGTACATCTGCAATCTCTGGTGGTACAACTTCCATCTAGACTTGTAATGAAGAAAAAGAAAGTGCCCGTCTCGCAATGGAGTGAGTTACACTATTACAATGCCTCCTTACATGAGAAAAAGAAATCATGGGGAACTGAAAGGCTAGGTAATGTATATCATTGACAATATGACCAAACTGTGCAAGGCTGTGGGAGTTTGACTTCAAAGCGTTCATGAGGATCAGTGAATCACCCTCAAAAACTCCCTTATTGAGACCAGTTTCCAATGCCAACTCCAATGCCCGCCGAGCTGCCAAAGCCTCAACTTCAATGGCTGTACTAGGAAGTGGGATTCGCTGTGCCAAGGAGACCATCACCTGTCCCTTGCTATCTCTAATCACCACCCCTAAACCCGCCTGGTTTTCATCCTTGAAAAGTGCCCCATCAAAGTTAATCTTGTATTGTTGGTGTGCTGGGGGCTGCCATTGTGTTGGAGGTTGTCCCGTAGATGTCGTTGTTGCAGAATTATGTAGCAAGAAATCCTGTAATCTGGTTCGAGCTTGCTGCATCAGGTTTGGGAGATTTTCTCCTCTTTTCCCTACCCTCATATCATTCCTTCTCTTCCATACAGCCCAAACAACCATAGCAAACAGGTCTGGGTCTCTGTTCTCTGCCAAAATGTAGCCCATGAGATCAACAAAGCTTGTCGCTTGCCGTAGACTGCACTGGTTCCAAGCTTGTTTTGAGAGCCAAATTTCCTCCAATTTCGGACAGAGGTAGAGAGCGTGAATGGTGTCTTCTTTCTGCATTTTACACTGATCACAGCAGTCATCAGTTAACACCTTTCTTTTAACTAGGTTATGCTTCGTGGGGAGTGAGTTTTTGACAGCTCTCCAAACTAAATTCTTCACTTTGCTTGGCACTTTGAGACTCCATATCCCTTTCCACAGTGGCTTGAGCATCAAAGGATCAGACTGACCCGGTTGTTGATTCTGAAATTCTGTCTGTAGAAATCGATAACCCGACTTGATTGTGTAGACTCCATTTGCACTGTGAGGCCAAATTAATTCATCCGGTTGCGTGATGAGGCAAAGGGGAATGCTTTTCACCATTGTCGCTTCAAAATCCAGCAAGGTTTCATCAATTACCTCAGACTTCCAGCATCTTCGTTCCTCATCAATCAAGCTTTGGACTTTTGCTTCAGCCACCTACCTGTGGAGATAAAGCAGCTGCTGAAAATTTTTGTGGCAGCCACCTGTCCCCCCAAATATGTACTGACTTCCCATCTCCAATTCTCCCAATAGCTCCCTGTTTAATCACATCTCTCCCTTTTATAATACTCTTCCAAGCATAGGATGTCGAGCTTGGACAAGAGACCTCCATGATTGAACAATTTGGAAAAAATCTTGCTTTAAAAATCCGGTAAAACAGTGAGGATTTATCATGTAGGAGTCTCCAAGTTTGTTTAGCGAGCAAAACATCATTAAAACGGGATAAATCCGTGAAGCCCATCCCTCCTTGCTCCTTTGGCTTACATAACTCTTCCCACCTTACCCAATGCACCTTTCGACTATCTCCTCGCTGCCCCCAAAAGAATCTTCTAATGAGAGCTTCTATGTCATAGCAAAGAGTAACCGGTAATTTGAAACATGACATAGTATAGGTAGGTAATGCTTGAGCCACCGCTTTAATTAAAATCTCTCTTCCTGCTTGTGATAGAAGCTTTCCTTCCCAACCTTGAAGCTTTTTCCAGACTCTTTGCTTAATGTTGTCAAAGCTATCCTTCTTTTTTCTCCCAATAAAACTTGGTAATCCCAGATACTTCTCATATTGCCTGACCACGGGTACTCCAAGGGCTGCTTGTATTGAAGCTTGCATTTGCTGGGAAGTGGACTTACTAAAAAATAGAGTAGTTTTATCTCTATTTATTTGTTGCCCCAATGCTTGCTCATAAGTGGCTAGGATCTCCAAAAGCTTCTCACATTCATTAATTTTAGCCCTGCAAAAAATAAGGCTGTCATGTGCAAAAAGAAGATGTGTTAACTTTGGTGTACTTCGACAAATAGAAACACCCCTTATATCACCATTCTCCTTTGCTTTTCTCAACAAAACATGGAACCCTTCCGTGCATTATAAGAACAAGTAAGGAGACAAAGGGTCTCCCTGGCGCAGCCCCCTCGAGGGTGTGATGTGACCATGTGGTTCTCCATTAATCAATACAGAATACGTAGCCTGTGAAATACATTGCATCATCAGATTTACCCAAGTGTCTCCAAAACCCATCTGCTTCATCAATTTCTCCATATACAACCACTCCACCCTATCATACGCCTTGCTCATGTCTAGTTTAAGTGCCATATACCCCGTCTCCCCTAAACTGTGGTTTCTCATATAATGGAGGGTTTCAAAAGCCACCATAATATTATCGGAAATCAATCTGTCCTTCACAAAAACACTTTGTTGTTCTGACACTATGTGGGGAAGAATCTTCTTCAATCTGTTAGCCAACACTTTTGAAAAAATTCTATACAATACATTACTGAGACTTATAGGGCGATATTGTGAAATATATTCAGGACTATGAACTTTAGGGATTAAAGTTATAAATTGGTCTAAGTGATAAATTGTTATTAGTCCTATTTACCAAATCTTAAGCAAAAAGTTGTTACTTGTTTTACCTACCAACAGTCATTAACAACCAATTACTTAGAAATTACGCCATGATATTTGTAGTTCTCGAATAATTTATTAATTTTCATAGTAACATCAGTCCAAATGTCAGCCTAGTTTTTGTATTTTTTTTACCTTAAAAAAAAAAAAACCCAAACCAAACTAACTGACTTTTTGTTGCTGTCTTCTTCTTGTTTCTAGGAATACTCAAAGAACGAAGAGCGAGAGAGAGAGAGAGAGAGAGAGAGAGAGAGAGAGAGAGAGAGAGTTTCCTTTCCATTTTCCATTTTTGATGTTAAAAATTGAGTAAAATTTTCTTCT
Source organism: Quercus suber (assembly GCF_002906115.3). Classification (NCBI taxonomy): domain Eukaryota; kingdom Viridiplantae; phylum Streptophyta; class Magnoliopsida; order Fagales; family Fagaceae; genus Quercus; species Quercus suber. The sequence goes on along the minus strand of NW_027069551.1, from coordinate 942,809 downwards.
TTGAGCTTAGAGAATAGAGAGATGAAGAAGGATAAAGGAGTGGCAGTAGCTAATTCTATAAGCCCTAATAACAGCGGAGAAGACACAGAGAAAGATTCCCTTTTACCCACCATCCGATTCTCTTCCCGTAATGCTTCCTCCAAATACGACTTCGTCAAGGTACTTTCTTTCTCTCTCTGTTTGGTTCCCCAGAAAATGTTTTGGAATTACTGAACATGTTTTAGATTTCTGGGTTTTGTACCTTGTACATAGTACTAGTAGTCATGTTCAGATTGTTCATTAACTCAATTGCGTGTACAAGTTAACCTTTTCGTTTCACTTACATAGTAAATATTATGACTCAATCTTTTTTAGTCCTTCTCAAATTTATACTAATGATCAATCACTACATTATAGTTGAAATTGTGTAATTTGAGTTAATTAGATAGGATGGTTTTTGATTATGAACTAAAAATTATATTTAACTTTTACTAATGGAAATGACTATTTATATTATCATTAAGTTACAATAATGATTTGATATCTTATGAACTTATTTACAAACGTAACAATTTAATTTCCAGTCTATATAACTATATTTTATGCATGTATCCATCTAAACATTATATATACTTAAATCGAGCCTAATACTCACGAGCTTGTTTACGAACACTCTGTTATGATTGTGCTTGGCTCATTTAATGGGTGAGCCCAAACTTGGGCTTAAGTTTGGTTCGTTTTCTAAATAAATGAACATAAACCAGCTTTTTCTCGAGTCAAGTCCAAGCTGTTTATGAACGGTTCTGATAATTTACATCTCTAATTATTTGTAGTTGATCTATGCATAATAGAGTTAATATATTTTATTCTAGCTGACAACTCACCGCAACCCTGCTCTTTTTTTTTTTTTTTTTTTTTGGGGCTTGGGATCAACTGTGAAAAAAATATAACTAAAATTTGCAGCAAACTCAACCAAGAATGTATATATTTGGAGTAAAATCAGCAGAACCAAGTATAATTTACATAAGATTTTGATGGCTCAAAAAAAAAAAAAAATCGAGGAGTATTATTGAGGTTGCATATACTTAGACTGTTTCTCCAACTGGAACTTATTATGTTCTGTTCTGACATGGATAGAGCCAATCAGTCATCTATAGCACATTAACACCCAAAAGTGATCAGATGACAGATAACAGACCAAGCGAGCCTTTTGGTGCCTGGAATAGCATTGGTATCAAATTATCATATCATACTCAAAACTACACCAGCCTAAAATAGCATGAGTAGAAGTGAAAAATGATATGTACATGCATGTTGTAATTTTTGAACTCTATGTCTCTATCTAGGGTTAGTTAGTTAGGTTAATGATGTATGTAAAGATGTGTCAGTAGCCATGAGAGCTGTCTTTACAGTGGATTTGTATGTTCTTTTTTTGCAAATAAGTACTACTATTATTATCTTTAAAAGCTTCATTTGGGTTTTGGTTATTGTAGGTGAAGGTCTGGTTGGTGACAATGCAGATCACTACTATGTTCTGTCTAGATTCTTGCTCAGCAGAATGTTACTGTCACTAAGGTCTGAAATCCATGCCCAGGTCAATGATTATTTTATATAAGTTGTCAATTTTTTTGTTCCAAAATCCATGATGTTTCTGTAATTGATTTTCTTCTGCTATTATATTGATTTTTTTTTTTTTTATGAGTAATGGATATGGAAATAATTTTGAATATATCTTGCTCAATACCTGAAGAATACATGCTATTTATTTGATTTTTTTATCTAATTTTCATTATTTTATTTGTTTAGCATCCTTTAGAGTTGTTCAAAATCTATACCACATCATGTTGATAGTCAATAAGTTGCAAAACACTTGCCCTGCTCACTTCACATCAATTTAATTAAGAACATGGAATATTTTCCCTTTTTCTATTGGAATAAGTATGCTTATCCATGCATTCTGCAATCTGAAATTAAGATAATGAAATAACTGGAATTTTGAGGTTGAGTGTTATGACTTGTTTGTTGCAGATTCCTAATCATGTAGCTATCAAAATTGCTCTTGAACTCAAGAAGTTGCTCATAGACAACAGTCTTCTAGATGTGTATGCCTTCTTTCTTTCTGTCTTTTGTTTTATTTTTTTAATTTTTTTTAATCCAGATTTAGTTAAAAGTTTCACTTGCATGCTTGTATTATGTTGCAGCTCTCAGTCTGATTTGGAAGCTAATTTGTTCAAGGTATGTCATACATATAACTTAACCAACTCCCTGCATGCAGGATTTATGTTTTCCCTTAGGATATTTGGTTTCCTTATTCTTAGAACCAGTTCATGATCAAACAATGTTGTAGGAGATTCTTCTCTTTATTTTTAATATGTCTAAAAACTAAGGGGGGGGGGGGGTGTTTCTCCCATGTACTTGGGTTGCACCCCTTTGAGTTACTTTAATGAAATCTCTTATCAAAAAAAGAGATTTTTCTTAGATAAGGGAAACTTTGGTTTACATGGCTTTATATGATTGTGATGGAGTAACAATTATCATAAGTACAGAATTTTTTTATTTTACCTAGATATTGGGTCAGTTAGTAGGCCAATGAGTTTTAGCTCAAATGGTACTTCCTCCTCTTGTAAAAGCAGTGTGGAGGGTGTGCTCATGGGTTCAAGACCCACCGGGTGTGTACATCACTTACTAATTAAAAAAAAAAAGGTTCTTCTAACGGGACAAGTTTTGCAGCTTATGGAGCGACGGGGTTACGGGGAAGAGTACATTAATCGTTACAAGATGATGACCAGGTAAGCCATTGAAGATAGGTCTGAGTCTTTATCACTTTGCTAGCTGTCTCTTTCAGCGTTTGCTTCACATGTAGCTGCATAATGGTAATTCATGATTTATTCTGCTATTCGTATAAAGTGTTCTTTTGATAACTTTGTGGATATATTTATGTTTCATTTGGTTTGGTTTTTGGTTGTTGTGTATATTATTCTCTTGTTAAGCTTCCCTTGTTAGGATATTTTGGAGTCAAATTTAATAAATTGCTATGTGCTATATGAACCTCTTTATGCTGGTTCAGGGTTGAACATGTGCTATGTTATGATTAGAGCTTCGGCTTTTCAAGTAGGCTCTAAGGAATGGGTTGGGAATTTATAGGCTTTGTGCTTGGCCTGATTAGACAGCTCCTCTTTAGAAATCTGACATTTGATAACTTGATAAAGAAATAGCACATTCTTGTGAACTCTGTGTACTTGCATTGCAAATTGGTAAGGGAGCCAGTTAATCCCTTTCTTTTGCATTGCTCAGCTGTTTGGTAGCTGTGATGCTTGGTGTTTTCTCTGTTGGAGCATCTGGGTTTTGCCACACTTGTTTAACATGGCAGCATGCGTGTTTGGTAGTAGACATAAGCAAACTAGCATGGAATGTGGCGTTGTTATGTTTGATTTGTTGTATTTGGTGGCAGAGAAACAGGTGGTCCTTTGAGGGGGTCAAAAATTCTTCCTTGATCTAAAGGCATCTTTTGCTAAGTCACTTTTTTGCTAGTTTCTCAGAATCATCCCGTTTTCCTCTACCCGGAAATCATGATCATACAGATTGTCACATTTTTGCTAGTTTCTCAGAATCATCCTGTTTTCCTCTACCCGGAAATTGTGATCTTATAGATTCTTTGTATTTTAATGTTATCCCTCATGTCGGTTGTACTTCTTGTATGCTTGGATTGTATCTCTAATATTTATTTTAAAAATTTCTTATTAAGTAAAAAATTTAATTGCTATTAATTATTGCATGGTATGGTAATGTTGTGGGTTTTTTTTCGGGTGTGTCACTGCTTTCAGATTTCACCATCAAAGAGTACCATTGGTAATTCTTGTGTGTGGAACTGCCTGTGTCGGGAAGTCTACCATTGCTACTCAACTGGCACAAAGGCTAAATTTGCCGAATGTCCTACAGGTCTTTCCTTATATCTGTAAAGATATTCAGTCTCTCTCCTCATTGATTTGATGATTCTTTTATGTGTTGTATACTTATGCCTTTTGACGTCTTTGTTTTTAATTGTTTCAGACAGATATGGTATATGAATTGCTACGAACAGCGACAGAGTATGTCCTGAATTTATTTATCCCTTCCTTAATCTCATCCTTTTCCAATACTAGAAAGTTTATTGCTTGGAACAATTCAGAACTCCAAACATAAAAAGAATATCAGTACACAAATTTCCTTCTTTCAACTAGGAATGATGTTTGGTGTCCACCATTAATCTGTTACTGAAGCAATAAATCTTGTGAGACAAATTTTCACGATTGTTGATGTGGCTTTTTATGATTGGTGCATAATGAAATTGGTGGCCAGTGCTGGGCCCATGGGAAGTGAAGTTCCAATTACAACTTGCATGCTAGAAAGTTGTGGAAGAGGTTGTAAAATTTTGTGTCTCTAGCATTGCTCTTACTGAAGTTATATAAAAATGAACTTTTTAAAAGTGTTTCTGCTGGAATTCCATGGCTGAGGAAGCACTAAGTGATATCTGTGTGGGCTGATGCTTATTAAGACAGTTTTTTTAGTACATATGTGGTCATTTGCAGTTGGAGGATGAAATGGAAGTAAAAGATGCTCCTATCCTAGGGTGATGTTTGCTGATTGTGCCTACATAGTGGCGATAAGCTATATGCATTTTACTGGGACTATTCTTTGTTAGCAGCTCCTGACAATAAAAATGGGTTTTGGGATACTTATAAAAGGAAGATACTTATATAGAAGAGGATTGATCCTCCCAAGACCCAAAATCTCGTAGTTTCTTCACCTGTTTTGATGGGTGTAGGTTGGAAGTTGTCTGGTTCTGGGTTGATAATGAGTTTTGATTTCCCCTGGTGCATAAAGCAGGGTGTCATCACAGGCAGATGCCTTCTTGGAATTACATGTTACACATATTGACTATATTATCAGTTTTCTGCTGTTGACAATTTTTTTTTTTTAAATTTCCAAGTCATCGAGAAGAATAGAGGATGCAATATTTTAGAATTCAGTTGTGCATTTGAATATGCAGGCTATTGGCACAAATATTTCTCCCTTTAATAACCTCTTTTATTTTTTATTTTTTATTTTTATAATTTGAAGTACTGAGCACCAAAGCAAGGGAATTATTTATTTATTTATTTTCTTTTGGTGGACCAAATCAGAATGCTTATTCTCTTCTTATATCTGATTTAGTGCGCCATTGGCATCTACTCCAGTATGGGCCCGGGACTTCAGCTCTTCTGAGGAATTAATCACTGAATTTTGTAGAGAGTGTAGAGTTGTTCGTAAAGGTAGTCTTTTGGTTTAAATTAATGTGATCATTTTTTGGATAAATAATTTAGCTGTTGAGATTTTCCTTTCATAGTTTTTTAATTACCACTATATAATCTGGATCTTATGATTATTTGAGAGCCTCCTATAGAGTTTCTACTATATAGGGAATTACATCATTGTACTAGCAAGTGTCTTGATTATTGATTCATATAGCATTTGCTGGCTAGGTTTGGCTGGTGATTTGAAGAAAGCGATGAAAGATGGAAAACCAATTATAATTGAGGTATGTTTACCGTTTTAATTATGTGGATTTTAGATTACATTTACCCTTCGGTTATTCATCCTCTTCCTCCTTCATTCATCCCCACTTGCACTGTTGCTATAATTTTTTAAATAGTTAATGTCTTTCATGTGCTCAAAAAGAATCCATTTATTAAATTCTTTTTGTTTAGCATTAACAGTTTGTTCTAGGATTTGTCGGCACGTGGTATAGTAGAATGAAAAGGTGTGAAGGAAAAGGAAAGAAAATGATACCATGGGTTGCTTAACAGACAAAAAATATTAATAGGAGTATATGAGTAGTAGTATTGGAAAACAAAGGTGAAATAGATGGTAAAAAAAAGGTGTGCAAAGCCTCTTTGGAAATCCATTCATGAGTTCGTTACTCCATCCCCTCAAATACTCAAATTTAGGCACAAATTACCACTCTGAACTCACCTGATTCTCTCTATTTCCTATCCTACCTCTTCATCCAGACTCTATCACTGGCCTAATTGTTACCGGAGAGATCCAGAAAGTGAGACTGGAGACCAATGTTCTTGTGTTGTCAAGCAATTTGAAAATGTTAACTGTTTCTCTATAGTCTATACTTATTGCACATATGTTTCTGATGAGTAATAACTTTCATTGAAAAAGAGAGGATGATTATAATGCATTCTTAAAACAAATTACAATTGAAGATTCATACAAACAATAAATCATATAGAGAGCGTGAAATATTCCATTTCAAAAAAAGTTTCTGGTATGGTACTGTATTATTGAAGGTGAGATTATTCTTTCTTGCCATACTGTCCTCGTAATGCATAAAAGAATGCTGCCCCCCCCAACCTCTCTCAACCATATCATGATGTACAAATCTACCTCTCTATGAGGCCTCCTACATTGCATTCGAAATAGGTTTAAGGCCAAGGACCACAATTCATGTGCCACCCACAATGTTAAGAGCAGATGATATGCTGCTTCACCATGCCTCATACACATAAAACATCTATTCACAATAACAATTCCTCTCGTCAAGTTATTAATTGTCAATATTTTGCCCAAAGCTGTTGTCCATCTAAAGAATGCCACTATGGTATGTTTAAAGCCCTCCACTAATAATTAATGTAGTGCTTTGTAAAATGATGGCACTTCCTCAGTGCAACTGTGCATTTCCCACTGTAGACAATAATTTTGATCAGTGTAACTCCACCCCCCTCCCCCCAACCCCCTAAAGTTTTTTTTTTTTTCCTCAGCTTGCTAATCTTCTCTATATTTTCAGTCCCCACATTCCGTATTCCTTGTGCTCTCCATGCTGGGAGGCCCAAATGCCTCATTTTTAAATGACCTACCCTGCATCCCAGTCAATCTGCCAATTCATTAACACCTTCAAAGTCTCCTACTTCTACTCATTGCTTCATGTACATGTAAAGGTTCTGCTGAATTCTTAACATAAAATCAATTTATTTATTTATACAATTGATAAAAGATTTGACAAAGTGACTAGGACCCATGTCTGTGTAGGAAATTTTGATCCTGGCATTTATTAGGGAGGGCTCTTTGTCAGTTTTTGCAAAACAGATGGTCTCTTCCAAAATCAATGAAAATGGAAATAAAATCTTAAGGATAATCTGCTAAGTGACCAAGAAGGGCAAGTTGTTGTAAGTTTCTTAGAGAAGAATCAGAAGATGCTAAACTGTATCAGTGTATTGATTATTGTTGTGCTTAAGGTTCTTCATCAGCTTAGAAATTGTTTGTTATTTCTTTTAATGATTTCACATGTCTTTGGAGAGAGAGAAATAGTAGGTGCTTTGAAGATAAGGAGAGCTCCATATCAGACTTGAAGCTATCCTTCCTTAGAACTTCAATGGATTGGTTGGCTGCTTTGCGAAACCAATCATTTTTATCTTTTTTTCTTTTTTGATTTCATAGATTCTTGTAATTTTTGTTCTTGATTGTTTGACCCCTTGTACACTCCTTGTGTACTAGGGTGTTCCTCCTTTTTTTGATATCAATAGACTTATTACTTATAAAAAAAAAAAAATGAGGGATATGATAAAAATTCGTATTTTTCCTGCGCATGGTGTATTCATTTTATGATTGACTTTTTACATTTATTTATCTATTATCAAAATGGTAGGGCATACATATAGATCCTAGCATTTATTTGATGGATGACGAAAGTAAAACACCAGCTAATGTGCCGGAAAAATCAAAAGAGGCTAATCAGGTAGCTGTGACATGCGGTGATAGTACAGAAACAGAAATGGAAAATAATTCTACTAATGTTTGTGGAAGTGACAGTAAAAAGAGCAACTATCCTGGGCATGTGAGCTCAGAAGAAGGGATATTGGCCGATAACATGAATAAAGTCTCAGATACTCTTGAATCTATCAGCCTAGCAGGAAGTGTCCCTGGTAGCAAAGGTCAATTTACACTCTGGATTCTGCTATCTTGTTTAAAATTTTTAGATCCCTTTTGAGATTGCTGACGTGACTATTTGTATTTATTATATAATGAATGAGAAAAGTATTAATAGGAATTTGCAAATTTTTCCAATTGTTTTTGCTTATGCAGGTGAAAGTCTTAAGGATCCTGAGATAAACGGAAATGCTTCTGTTAGGAAGGAGAAGTCTGGTGCTGAACCAATAATTGTACCTATAGTTCTGAAAATGTCTGAATTTGATCATAAGGTATGGGGATGTTTTTATTCACTTTTATGGTTTTCATTATACTATAATGTAACTTCAGCTAGGGTTCTTTAAATTAAGAAATGCAGAAATATAAAATAAAGCTATATGTGCAGGCATTACTAGAGGAGTGGATCTCGACTCGTACATTTAATGATAAATTTCTAGTCCAGGTACTAATGATGCCAAGTTTATATTGGTATCTATTAACAAGAATGTTCAGCATATAAATCATGTTGTAGTTTATCTAGTAGTAAAGTAATATAGGGTGATTACACTGCATTATTGGGTCCGCGTGGTTTATTTTTTGTTTTTCTGGGAAAAGTTCAAGTTGAAAAGAGATGACGCCAAAGTCAATTTGGTTCAGCACGGACTTTGAGAGAGAGAGAGAGAGAGAGAGAGAGAGAGAGAGAGAGAGCAAATGTTAAGTTGTAATAGCATTTGACCTCCTTTGTTGTCTGGGAAAGTTAATCCTAGAAATTGGATTAGGAAGCACCCAACTACTTTGTAATTTCTCCACTGGAATATAGGTGCCTTCTAGATAACAATGCAACACATGTTCAAAATAGAAGGTGATTCCCACCCCCCACCCCCCCCCCCCATTTTAATAATATTTATGGCTTTTTTTTTTTGGGGGTCAAAATTGTCTGATATAAATATAAATGGCTGTTTTGTCTATATTTTCTGATTATTCAAAATATAGCACTAAATTCTTTCATTCTGACCGTGTGAATGCAAAAGAACCTTTGGTTTTGGCTTTCTGGATCCTGTCCATTTCTTATGATTTTATTTCATTTTTACCTCTATAATATTGTCTTAGTTGTTTATTGAATAAATAAAATATTCTTTGCTTCATTCGGTATATTGCTGATAACAAGATAAGTTTTTCTTCTGACCTTTTATCTTTTTTAAAATTCTTTTCTTGTATATTTCACTTTTTGCAGGATAAAGATAAGCTAATGACCAACTTAAAAACCATTCAGGACTATCTTTGCTCATTCAAGTCACAGGTAATACCCACTCATGTCTGTTTCTTTTTTTAGTTAGTAGGATGCAAGCAGGGTTGCTATGGTCTTGCATCTTTAGTAGTAATTAAGAAATCACTTATTTAATTATATTAATGGACCTTCAGATCAACAGATTAACAATTGTTAAGAAATCGCTTATTTAATTATGAGCACTGTTTGTTATACTTGTTTTTAACTAAAAACGTGGGTTCAGCCCATGATTTTAAGTTTGAAATTGTGGGTTGAACCCTGTTTTAGTTATAAAACTTGTGTATACACACGTGTGACATGTGTAATAAGTTTTAGCCTTTAATTATATTAAGGGACCTTCACATCAAAAGATTAACAATTGACTGCTTATTTCTACAGCAACTTTATTGATTCAGGTTTGACCGTATAGCTAATATTAAATTTGAGAGAAACAAATTAAGCAAATCATATTTGAAAAACTTTTTTAATTGGGAAGATTAATGAATGTCTATATCATGGATTTCTTTTTTGTTTTATGCATTGATCTTGTAAGTGAGCTAATGCAGGAGCTTTCTTATGCATTGAGTAGAATAACACTACCTCTTTACTCAAAACAATTTATTGGTGTGTACAGTAAGATGTTGACATCAAGTTCAGTCGGGTAACAGTGTAGAGTGAGATTTGTTCTGTTTTGAAGTCATGTTCCTGCAAATGATTTGAATTTAAGAGCATTTACTTTGTCAAATTACTGGACTTCAAAGTGTCCATAACTAGTACCTTTGCGTTCCTATTAGTTTTAGGATTGTGTATCATAGTTACATGTGTGAGGAAACTTCCAATTTTTTTGTATTTAGGAGTTTGAAAATGTTAAACAGTGTTGCCAGCCATCTTCTTTATCATTTTTTCCCTGATTTTGTTTTATTTTCTTGGAATAGGGTTTGACGGTTGCTAATATATCAGCAACAACGTTCCCACAAACATTGGATTGGCTGCACAGTTATCTTCTTCAGGTATGGCGTTTCCAATCAATATATGAGGACGTTTTAGAAATTTGTCTATATATGCTTGTGGTGGGGTGAGGGATTGAAAGTAGGGGTTTGGTTGGAGTTAGGGTTCTTGGTTGAGGCTTGTGGTGGGCTTGGGGTTTGAAATAGAGAACAAGCAGGTTGCAGGATTTCCTGGGCAGCAGTAAAATAATAGAGCTTTTATGGCTTATTTGTACGGGTGAGCAAATAACCATGGTACCCAACCCAACCCAACCCACCTGCCTGCCTGAC
>NW_027069551.1:756177-932284 GCF_002906115.3 Quercus suber | reverse complement strand
CTGCCTCCAATTCCATCACCCTTGTCCCCAAGTCTGTTTCTGGCTGGCGGAATCGATAGCATTTGGTTTTTAAGTGAGCTATTAAATGATCAACAATATTTCCTGCGAATGTTATCATACATAGCCTCCAAAAGTTTGTTCCTATCTTTCTTGGGCTTTATCTTTTGCCTATATATATATATATATATTCTTTTTTGGAGGTGAGGGAGGGGTGGTTCATAGCGCATACAATTTCTTGCCATTCCTTGCATTCCCCCAGTTAATCCAGATTGCTCTTTGGGTCTGATCTCTTTTAGCATGTGGTTTTTCAAACTTCAAATGTTGTTTGATTAATAAGTATGAAAAAAAGGATACAGATTATTTTTCTGGTTTAGAATATCACATATTGTTAACCTGGCAGCTCATATTTTGTAACTGAAAAGTACAATTTTTCATAGAAAATCTAGTTCATGTGGGTTTGAATTAACTATTTTCTGTTAGTTCATTCACTTTCATGTACAGCTTTTTAAATTTTTAATTTTAAAGCTACAATTGTACTTGTGCCAGAGTTTAGCAAATAAATTAATCCAAATCACAAACAGTTCTCTTCCACCTAAAAAAAAAAAAAAAAAAAAAAAAAAAAAAAAAATTAAGATTCAAACTTTACTCTCTTTTCTGTTCCATTTTCTCACAATTTCTGGGACACCAAATAGTCAAATTAAACAATAAAAAACAAATTATTAGTATAAGGAAATGAAAATATAAAATAGCTAATGTGTATTGAACCATAAAAAGCAAATTATCAAACATCACCCAAGAAAAGCAACAAATTTATTCCTTTCCTTCAAAATGTTCTAAGAAAAGAATGGTTACCAATTGATGGTATGACCTTCAATAGATTAAAAAGCCTCCAATGATTGCAAGTCTTGATCATTGACATCTGTCAAAAAATTGACAAACGAAACAGAGATAAAAATGAAATTTAGTTCAGCATATAAGATGACGGGAAAAAGAAAACAATAACAATTTCTCTTTGATGAAAATGAATAACACTCTTACTATAAAACAAAGACCAAAATAAAAACATCACATTGAACAAACATATTGAGAGTAACATTCCTACAGTCTAGAGAATGGCAACCATAAAACAATTTATAACAAACATGATCAAATACCCAACTCAAATAATTTAAATATATATATATATATTTTAATAGTTTTAAGACCATGAAAACTCAATCTCGTTCATAATGAAATCTCAAAATAGAACTACGTTTTTTTTCCTAATAATGAGATGGGAATAAAAAAAGAAAAAAAAAAAAAGAATAATACAAATAGCAGAACTCATTTTCAATTTATACCCTTTGGACCTGGGCTACCAATGTTCACCTCTCATCTGCTTTAGTTTCGTTTGCAAGCTCTAGAGTCATTATCTATCTCCTTCGCTCACTTGATTGGGTTTTGGTAGACGAACTTGAGCCATGACCAAAAGAACGGAAAAAACACTCAAGAAACTATCGCATTGAAGGCCATACTGATCAATTTGTAAATAGAGAACAATTGAAAATTTATAGAAAAAAAAAAATGAGAGGTGAGGAGGTGAGGAGGTTGCAATCTATCGATGACTATAAAAATTCCATATAATAGCGGCATCTCAAGAATTTGGGTTAATGGAAAGACACACGATAGATTTGGAGATAAAGTATCAGTAACTATAAGAATTCCATATAATAGCGGCATCTCAAGAGCCTGGGTTAATGGAGAGACACACAATAGATATGGAGATAAAGTAACACCTGAATTTAAAAAGAGACTCAATAAATGGCAATCGATAAAACAAAAAATAAAATAAAATAAAATAAAATAAAAAGAAAATAAAATAAATGATGACATGGCGCTGACATGGCTTAACTGGAGCGTAGCAACATTAAATACTACGCTTCAGCTTTTAGTAATATATAGATATAGATTAAGGGACCTTCACATCAAAAGATTAACAATTAACTGCTTATTTCTACAGCAACTTTATTGATTCAAGTGTGACCGTATAGCTAATATTAAATTTGAGAGAAACAAATTAAGCAAATCATATTTGAAAAACTTTTTTAATTGGGAAGATTAATGAATGTCTATATCATGGATATCTTTTTTGTTTTATGCATTGATCTTGTAAGTGAGCTAATGCAGGAGCTTTCTTATGCATTGAGTAGAATAACACTACCTCTTTACTAAAAACAATTTTTTGGTGTGTACAGTAAGATGTTGACATCAAGTTCAGTCGGGTAACAGTGTAGAGTGAGATTTGTTCTGTTTTGAAGTCATGTTCCTGCAAATGATTTGAATTTAAGAGCATTTACTTTGTCAAATTACTGGATTTCAAAGTGTCCATAACTAGTACCTTTGCGTTCCTATTAGTTTTAGGATTGTGTATCATAGTTACATGTGTGAGGAAACTTCCAATTTTTTTGTATTTAGGAGTTTGAAAATGTTAAACAGTGTTGCCAGCCATCTTCTTTATCATTTTTTCCCTGATTTTGTTTTATTTTCTTGGAATAGGGTTTGACGGTTGCTAATATATCAGCAACAACGTTCCCACAAACATTGGATTGGCTGCACAGTTATCTTCTTCAGGTATGGCGTTTCCAATCAATATATGAGGACGTTTTAGAAATTTGTCTATATATGCTTGTGGTGGGGTGAGGGATTGAAAGTAGGGGTTTGGTTGGAGTTAGGGTTCTTGGTTGAGGCTTGTGGTGGGCTTGGGGTTTGAAATAGAGAACAAGCAGGTTGCAGGATTTCCTGGGCAGCAGTAAAATAATAGAGCTTTTATGGCTTATTTGTATGGGTGAGCAAATAACCATGGTACCCAACCCAACCCAACCCACCTGCCTGCCTGACGTGGATTGACCTGACACATTTCAGCCGATTTGACTGTAACTTTGGTCAGCAGTGGATTCTACACAATGAAACCTGACTGGTTAGATGTTGAATATTAAAACTGACTAGCCAATTGCATCTCGTTGTAGGAGGCCAGATCTAAGTTGTGCCATTGGTTGCTACCATTGTGGGAGGCCAACACACAGTTGTGGAGGTCAGATCTAGGTGCCACCATGACATGTCTCAGGCCTTCTTTTTCCTTGCCGTGAGCTGTCATGCTTCCCTTCCTCGCTGGTGTTACCTGTGACTAAAAACTTGAAATGGAAGTGCACTTGGAGAGCCTACCCTACCTGATCTTATCTGCTCAGATGGTGGATTGATGCTCAACTGGACTGAACCCAGAATGACTTATTACTAGTTATTTGGTGGCTATTTGCTAGGGGAAGTGTGCAGGGTTGTAGGGTTTTGATAGGTAAAGTAGAATGGCTCAATTTGAGGTTGTAGAGTAGACTATTGAAGACCCAACCGGTGTGTGTGTTACTTACCAATAAAAATTAAAAAAAAAAGAAAGAAAGAAAAAAGATGACTCATATACCAAAGTGTTTGAGGTTTGTGATGGGTAAAAGTAAGTGCACTTTACTAAGAGTTGCTAGTTGTATGACTAGTGAAAAATAATAGCAATTAGGGTCTTCATTAGCAATATTACAGATGGGGTACAAGGAATGCACACTACTCAATGATATTGTATAAGAGCTTGGAGTATAGCGAAATCGGATGTAGTTAGTTGTAGGTGGCATTAATGTGATAGTATTGGATCCAATTATGAGTGAATTTAGCTTCTAAATCAACCATAATATTATAGAACTGCCTTTGGCTGTCAAAGAGCATCCTGCATAAGCGCAATATGATAGGTATAATAGCTGGAGTAAGTCATTACGATTTTGTGAGTTACCAAAATCCTTTGAATTCAAAGTAGCTGCAAAACTCACAGATCTGTCCTTTGTTGTACAACTAACCATAGTTCGTAAAATAACAACCCAAACTACTCTTCAGAGTACTTATGACCAGACCTTTAAAACCGTACAACTGTTACTTAAATTGGAATTCACACGTCGGTGGCTCGCATATTTTCTCTTATTTCATGGCTGCGCTGCATCAATATTATAAGATACTGACCTCCTTTCGATAGAGTCCTAATATTGCGTGTGTGGATTTTTAGTGGAAAATTAGCTGTGGTAGGAACACAACACCACCTCACAATACTTCATCTGTGCTTGGTGTTCTTTGTGTTTGGACCTGCCAGAATGTTATTCTGATTCCTTATCTGTATATTTCCTTGTTCAGTGTATTGAGCAGGGCATTTCATCGGAGTCCAATGAAGATGATAGAAGACCAACTGAAAATTAGAGCACATGCTGAAGTAAGCCTCAGACTTGTATTAAATGAACCTTAAATAGCCAAAAAAAAGAACCTTATATAGTTTTGTACAGTATGCTGAAGTAAGCCTCAGACTTGTACAGTATGCTTTTCATTTAAAGGAAATAAAAATTTCTTGTTTTTGTTCACCTCTTATATTCTTTTTAAGTATTAGAACTACCTCTTTTCCCTTTTTCTAATAAAATTTTTATTCTAATTGTATGATGTGCCATGCTTATTGATTGCCCAACTCCTTTTCACTTTCCTATCGCTAAAATTATTGTTGAATTGCATTTGGTGTTCACTGTTTTAGATTAGACGAAAAAGGGGTTGCAATTGTTGTCCTGTTTATATATCTATATAATAATATTTAAAAATTGAAGTTTGGTATTTATTGTTGCTACATTCTTGTTAAGGCACATCAGATGTAACATTTCAATTCACTTTGATCTATTCGTCCACTTTGCTCCCGTTGTCCACTTTGTCGGTTCGGTCCAATTGGTCATTTCAGACCAATTGGTCATTTCAGATCAATTGGTCCATTTCTTCGGTCTATTTGGTCCACTTCAGTTTATTCAGTCCACTTCGATGATACTTTGGGAGGAGGATTTATGTAGAAAGAGGTGCAACTTTATTGCAATATGTTACTTAATTTCTCAGCGTAGTGTTAGTAGGTTCTTGATAAAATTACATTTTCTTATATTATTGAAATCTTGTATTTTTTTTCTAATATAATTATGTTTTATTTATATTTGCTTCCTCCTTGAGCCATTCAAGATGTATAAAGGATGAACCATTTGTAGGATGTAGAAACATATTTGAACCACATATGCATTATTCAAATATCTCGCCTTAATAATAATTGAATGTGAAATGCATTAGTTTTAAATAACAATTTTTTTGTTTTTTTTTGTTTTTGTTTTTTTTTTGAGAAGAATCAAATATCAAGTATAGGTAATTTAATTCAGAAATAATAATATATTGTATCAACTATAAGTCTCACCTACTATTTTCATTTTTCATTTAACAAAAAAATGAATCACCAAAATTTTTCATGCATCACAGGGATTTGCAACTAGTTACTATTAAAATCAATTACAACTGCCCAGAGCACTTTCGTTGTGCACATAGAAACTTGTGTCCAGATCTTTGAAAAATTGAATCAAAGTCTAAAGGGTGTTTAGTTTTCAATTATCCATGCCAACTTTCAAATTCAGGCTTTTGGAATGCTCATCAGTATAAGACCACCAATACTACTAATGCATTTTTTCTTTCGTTTATATTTTCATCTTTTCGTTCCACTAATNAACAAAAAAATGAATCACCAAAATTTTTCATGCATCACAGGGATTTGCAACTAGTTACTATTAAAATCAATTACAACTGCCCAGAGCACTTTCGTTGTGCACATAGAAACTTGGTCCAGATCTTTGAAAAATTGAATCAAAGTCTAAAGGGTGTTTAGTTTTCAATTATCCATGCCAACTTTCAAATTCAGGCTTTTGGAATGCTCATCAGTATAAGACCACCAATACTACTAATGCATTTTTTCTTCGTTTATATTTTCATCTTTTCGTTCCACTAATCATAACTTATCACTTCAACAAGTAATGAAAGAAGGTAAGTCTACAACTTACTAGTAGCATATTTCACAACTCGATAATGTCGACGCTTGATTAGGAACGAAGTGGTATTTTAGTAGAAAAAGCTCAAAGGAGAAAATATTCTCCATATGAATATTAAAGGAACTGATGGAATGGATTTATTTTTACAATGACATGGTTTGATATAGTTACTTATCCCTGCAGTCCAGAGACTTTGTACTCTATTCGCCCCCTCGACATTCAAGTACAATTGAAACCACCAAATAAGAAAAGAAAGGAAAAAAAAAAAAAAAGAAGAAAAAAGAAAGAAAAGAAGAAGAAGAAGAAGAAGAGAAGAAAAGGTACAACATTGTAGTTATGGTTAAATATCTTCATCCCACAAATCATGAAGTGTCTTGTATGGGCTTGTTGTTTGGTTAACAAGAAAATCCCCTCTCATGGTCTTGCTCTGCTCCAAATTGTCAATCTCAAGGAAATCTTGGTCATCCAACTTCAAATCAAAGGACCCCATGTTCTCCTTCATCCTATCTTTATTAAAGCTCTTGACTATCACGCTTGATCCTTTCGATATTCCCCATTGTAGAGCAACCTTCATAATTTGAAGCAAACTTTGAGTCTTTGGTAATCTTTTGCAGATAAAATGTAATTGGATATGGCACTTTTAGCATATTTACAACTTAATTTATTGATGCATGGTATAAAAGGACAATTTTGGAAAAATTTCTTCCATATTGTATTTGTACTTTACGTATTAAATTCAATCATATACTTTTCAATCATATATAGTTAATTTAATGGAAACGTTGAGTAAAATACTTAAAGATTGTACCCAAGTTTTATACTTTTCAAATTAAATCTAGTAGAATGTTATCTTAACAATGAGACGAAGTCTACCTGAGCTGGGTTGCCTTGTGTTTGAGAGCAATGGATTTGATGATTGGGCTATCTACCACAGCTGTTGATCCCCATGCATTTCCGGGTGCACCTAGTGGTGAGTAGGCACTTACATGAATTTTGTAGTCTTCACAGGTCTCTCTGAGCTTGCTTTGCCTCCATATTGGGTGCATTTCCACCTATTACAAGTAAATTTAATTAGTAGTTAGCTTAGCAACATTGTTTTAAAATATTTTAGCCTTTGTTAGGAGTTGATTAGTCTTAAAAATATATAATTGGTTTGCATACGAGTATTTTACTACCTATAATGCCTATTCTATTATATTGTTAATATTTGTTAAAAAAAAAAAATTATATTGCTAATGTGACAAAGCTCTTTTGGGTTCCTCCCGCCTGGATTGGAGGCATGATTGAAGGACATTTTTGTGTACAAGGCACTCTTTTGGATTGACTTTGTTAAGTTAAAAAACATTTTTATTTACTAAATCATTTGACTTATGCAAAGTATTATACATATTATATCACGTCTATTTTATGCAAAGTATTATACATATTATATCACGTCTATTTCAATGGTGTAACATTACTTAGAGTTAGACTAGGAGTAACTTGATCCCAACCCATATATATATATATATATAAAATATTTCTTATCCTTTTGATTTAAATATAGTATGAATTAGTAGCCAAATAAGAAACATGATTCTTCGTATGGAAAAAAAAAGTTTAATTTTCCCTTGGAGAGAGAGAGAGAGATCAATTCAATGAATTTCAAGCTTGAAAAGAAAATCTAAAACTTTTTCTCTGAATTCAAACAATTTAGGTTGTTGACTTCAAGCTTTTTTTTTTTTTTTTGGCTAGTAAATTATTGACTTTAAATTCAAACCTAACGTCACAATTTAGAGAATACCACTTTATTTTAACATTGGTGCATGTACTTTGGACTAGAAATAGAACTGTCACAGCATTTGACATGAAATACATATATATCAGTTATTGACAATGGTGATTGATGACCACAGTGACAATGACACGAAGACTTCAGTACAAAAATTCTCTAACAATTATTAAAAATGTATATATTCTCAACTGATTTGGCTGATCATCAAGTAGAATTCACGTTTGGTATATATATATAAATTTAAATTTAGTGCCCAAACAAACCCAAGATTTCTTTGGCTGAGTCATGCCAGTGACTTGGGACATCAGTATGACTATTTTAGTATACCTGATTGACGGCTGGAGTCACAGAAGCAAAATCTAGCAGCCGTTCGATCTTCTTGCTAGAGAAATTGCTCACACCAATGCACCTACACAACCCCATCTCCATGCACTTCTCCATTCCAGCCCAGGTGGACTCAAGGTCTAGTTCTTCAAAGTCCTCCTCTTTTGGAACTGAATCACAAGCCCATGGCTTCAACTTCACCGGCCAGTGCACTAGGTACATGTCCAAATATTCCATTCCCACGTTCCTGATTTCCAATGCAAACCAAGACAAAAACTAGAATAGTTAGAACTTTTTTTTGACAGATTGGATGGGTTGTGTTTTATGTTTTCAATCTCATATTACATTGGTTTTCTAGGCCATAGTTTTTTGGTCCATGGTTTTCTGTTATTGTTTTCAATATCCTAGCTAGACAGGTACCTAGCTATAGATATAATAGGCGATCTCATATGATTTGGCTAACATATTAAACAAGCATATAATCAAGATACGTTGCACACCCACATGCAGTCTTTTTAGTGTTGCTATCTTATAAGCCTTGAATGAGATTTTGGGTATTATCTAAGATTGTTCCATTTTTCTGAAAAAAATAAAAATAAAAGGTGATAGGGTAAGGATTAGGTACAGTTTAGGTGTTGTATGCTTTATTTCACAATTGAATTTAATCATATAATTACATTGATTTGATCAATACAATAGACTATATTCTTAAGAGCTGTACCTACGTTTAACATATATAGCTATTGTATCTAAGATTTGTCTAGTAAAGGGTATTATATATATTTCCTTGAGCTGAGATAGGAAGGTGCTTTTTTAGTACTTTAACATGGCTTGGATTCTGGAACATAAAGGGAGAATTTTGAAGCTAGGCACTAGAATAAACAAAGTAAAGTGGAGAATATCAAAGAACTCCTCTAGATTATTTTTTCCTTCCCTTTTTGAAAGTGTGGTGTGGATGTTAATGCATATGCTTAGTGCTTGATGCTTACTGTAGAGTTTGCTTGAGTGCTGAAACAGGATCATGGTGATCACTCCCCCAGAGTTTAGATGTAACAAAAACGTCTTCTCTTTCTATTGTCTTATCAAGAATTGCCTTTCTTAAAGCATTTCCCACTGCTGGCTCGGACCCATATATTTTTGCTGTATCAAAATGCCTGTAACCCAACTGCATATTGCAAAACAACCATAGCAAATTAATAACCCAATACTTAGTTATGGAAGAATGGAAAGCAAAATACAATTCAATGAAAAATGATAATCTGTTTCGATAAAGAGCTATTTGTCTTGAAAGAGCATGTTAGGGACACAATAATCTTTACAATCATTTTTATGTGAACTCATCACTGATAGTATTTTAAGTAGTGCTAATCATAACATACTATCTTAACAGTAGTGAAAAAGAGTATGAAAAATTGAAAAGTTGTTGTCCTTAGATTTAATTGTGGTGAAATATCCATTAAAAAAAAAAAACTAAAATTAGAAAAAATAAATAAATAAGTAAAGAAGATGTTTTTCTGTTTTATTTTAATGTAATAAACGATTAGTGTGTACGGTTTGTACCTTGAGGGCCATATGAATGGCTAATTCTGTTGTCTCCCTATCATTTTGGGAGGAATAAGTGCCTAGTCCAATGACAGGCATTGCTATTCCACAGTTCAAACGCACCTGATTGTTCCTCATCTCTGTCTCTCTGTCTCTCTCTCTGTCTCTCTGTGTGTGTTTGTGTTTATAGGCCACACCACAAAATGGTTCTCTAACTCCACCTATATATACAAGAAAAAAGTCAATATTATTAACGGTTTCCTTAGGACACTTCAACCACACAAAATATTTATAAGGGTTAGGAATATTATAATTCTTTGTGAGAGTTGATGAAAGATGTAGAAAGAAAGTTAAAAAACTAAAAAAAATAATTGAAGTGTACAAATCGAAGCATGGGATCTTCCATGTCTCTAGGGATTTTATCAGCTGGCCCAATCCATCATTTTTAAGCCAAGTATCTTAGTAGAGAGCATTCATTCAGAGGAGGTTGTTTTCTCTATTTATAAAAGTACATGTTAATTAAATATATGTATCATTTTTATTTAAAGTCAACTTGATATATTATATTCCACCCTCGAGGAAAACATTATAATATAACATGAAATATGTGCTTATTTGCTTATATGCTTTAAATAATTGAAGTGTACAAATCGAAGCATGGGATCTTCCATGTCTCTAGGGATTTTATCAGCTGGCCCAATCCATCATTTTTAAGCCAAGTATCTTAGTAGAGAGCATTCATTCAGAGGAGGTTGTTTTCTCTATTTATAAAAGTACATGTTAATTAAATATATGTATCATTTTTATTTAAAGTCAACTTGATATATTATATTCCACCCTCGAGGAAAACATTATAATATAACATGAAATATGTGCTTATTTGCTTATATGCTTTCCCCAGTCATTCCCTCCCTTTCTTCAAATTTGAAGACGTGAAGAATAAACTCTCATTTCAGGCTTGTAGGTGGTGCAAAATACTTGTTTTTTAATGGGATGGTTGACTCCTAACATAAAAATACCTTGATAAATAAATTAAATATTAAGTATTTGACTTGCAAATTTGTCAATGAATTTTTTTTCTTTTCTAGTTTTAAGTCAATTCAGTTTTAAATGTAAATGATTTACTGTTCTACATGATTTTGCTGCTCTACAAGTTGACTTTAATTTAGAAGTTAAAGGAATCATGTTCTTTTGCTTTTGAAATTATTCAGATGTGCCACACGTCTTGTCTTGTTGATAGTGTTCCTTGATAACTTTTTTTTTTTCCCTAGCAAAAGAAATGAGAATGACTCATTTATTGGTTGTCAACAACATACAAAGAGAATATGAAGTTAGAATGAATGCCAATTCCCTTGTAGTAGAGAAATACCCTAACTCCTTAAGGGCAAATTACAAATATATAAAATAATATGTTGATGAAAGAAATTCACATAATATGTTAATAAGATGTGGGTTTAAGTTAGATCAACTAATAGAGTCTATTATTATTAAATAAGAGATCTTGATCTGATTCTCGCCTATCTAACCAAAAAAAAGAAAAAAAAGAAAGAAAGATATTTTGACTTAATAATAACACATGGGTTTAAGTTAGCTCAATTAATAAAGTCTATTGTCATTAAATAAGAGATCTCAATTTGAATCTCGCCTATATATTAATAAAAAAAATATATTGATATTTTGACTTGATAATAACAAGTGAGTTCAAGTTAGCTCAACTAAGAATCTATTATCATTATTTCAACAGTTTCAAGAGTTTTAGAGTAGGAGGTTTTAAACTTAAATATTTTATCATGACTGGTTAAATTAATCAAAGGTTTCTCAGTTTTGATAGAAACAAAATTTTCAACAGAAGCAGTTTTTTCAACAATTTTTTCTTCAATACGGTCAAGTTGTTGACTAACAATATGCAAAGATTCATTAGTAAAATTGTTTTGTTCAATAAGACTAATAATGGGAGTTTGATCATCAGCAATTTTAAAAGGGGAAGCTTTAACATCAGTTTCATTAGTTTTTATCAAAATTGTCTCAAGAGGTGGATGACTAGATCTAACAGTGGTTTTATCTTCTTTGACAAAATTTGATTTCTTTATCACATTCAAATGATTTTTTGAAACTTCATCTTTTGAAACATAATGGTTTTCAAGAAAATAAAAAAACAAAATATGTTTTTTCAATTGATTCATTTTTTCTAGCCATTTTCTTTTAACACGGTCTTTCTCAGACTGAGCAAAATTACTTTGGTAATATTTTCTTTTATTTCTGTTTTTAGCAAGCATGAATTCATTATATAGGGAAACCAAATCAATTTCAAAGTTTTCATCCAAAACACTTAAAACTCTAAAATTGGTTTTGGTAAATAGGATTTTCAATAGGAGGAAAATCAGAATCAGATGGACAAACAGATTTAGTATCATCTTCTTCCTCATTAGCAGATCTGCCATATGGAGAAGAAGGTTCAGTTTTAGTAGAATAGAAAACATAGCTGATTTGAGATTTATCACTTGAAACACCTTTCAGTTTTAAATCAGTGGGTTTTTCAAGATTCTTTTGCAAAAAAATCATTGAGATCTTGATCTCTTTTTGAAATACTTTTAGATCCAGCGAAGAAATGTCTTCCTTCTTTGATCCTCAAGGGTTGATTGTTTTGAAAACTTATTTTAACAGTACCATCAAAATATTGTTGAATATGAGTGAGATCTAGCTCATCAAAAACAGGTTTAGCAATAAGGGATTCTTGTTCCAACAACCATTCAGTGGGAAGCTTAACATCTTGCCATTGAATCATTTTTGGAACTTGAACTTTGGCATCAGGAGTTGAACATGTGGTTAACATTGTTTTTTAGAAGGTTCTCTATTAATCTTAGTGCTAGGATTTAATTGAGTACCCAAAAATCTGTAATAAATACGATAAATCAAAGCAAAAGATTTACTACCTTCTTCCATGTGATAACCAGATGAAGCGATATTCAAAGTTAAAGCTTTAACAATATTAGGATTATCCAAAGCAAGAGTAATATCAGGATAACAGTTGAAATAAACAGGACCATCATACAAAGAAACAGTAATCATATCAAGAATACTATCTTTAAAGTGCTTAAATCTAGCATCTCTCAAACACATGAGAACAGAAGCATTTATTCCTTTAAGGCTAATTTTTTCTTTAAAGATGTTTTGTCTTCTATATATATTTTCTTTCTAAGAGAGCAAAGGAATACGGGTCGAACTCATGACAGTGAAGGGTGGTAAGTGTCATCACACTATAGGCCTATTAAATACCCTCTCTTTATACGTTGAAAAGGGCTGAAAACCTATTGTTTTCTTAAAAGAAATATAAAAAATAAAAATCAATCCTTATTTTTACATTGATTTTTTAAGTTTTCATTAATACACATATCTCATTTTAGGTCCAGCTGGAAATTAAGATTGTCCACATAGACCAAAATTTTTTTGAGAAACAACTTGACCAAATTATATAAAACAATGTGTGTAGGATCTTATTTATTTTGGGAAATCACAAATGAAATATAAATAAATAATTAGATTATGTAATTGTTTGGGTGAGATACAAGTGTTATACTTTACATGGACAAAGGAGATCGATATTCACCATAATACACGTATTTTTTGTTTTGTTTTTGTTTTGGAGCACCGCCACAACACGTGTCGGGATCTTAAAAAGCCTGTCATGTGAAATATGGATTTTCTCATGTTCCTATGATCTTAGGCATATTTTCCCAATGCTCTGTTAACTTATATTATTTTATCTTTTTAATGGTGGATGTTCTCTCTATAGCACCGTTGTGAGCCATGGTTCTTTGTGTCAATGACTCATTCCGTACATGTGGATCTCAATTATTAATTATTATGGCTGTCAAAAAGTTGGTCCAAACATTTGCTGAGTACTGCAATTAGCATTTTATGTACTCGAATTTTGATGCCCAATACAATTTCCATGTACACACAATGGAAATTAGGGACAACTTGCATTTCTGTCTCCCTCCAAAGAAATAGTTCTAAGGTAAATTTTGGGGTAAAACACTAAAACCTAAAAAGTAGGAACCTAGGAACCAAGACAGCAATGCATAATACAAAAAAGTAAAATCAGAAGTAGTGTTGTTAGATCTAAGACAAGAATTGTGAGGAATATAATTATATTTTGTCACTTGATCTTAATGTAAACTTTATTTTATTTATTTTATATTATAGATACTATATATAAGTAGCAAAATTTGTGACATCTATTATCAATTTTTATCATTAAGTTAAGACACCAATTAAGTAATAATTTGAAAAGTCATTTACATGACAAATCCTCACAGGTATGTATATTTTTATCATTATAACAACGAGAAAATGAGGTTTTGAAACTTAGTTTCCTCTCATTAAAAAAATAAGACAGAAGAAGAAAAAACAATGCCATTGAAATATAAGATTATTCATCTATTAAGAAAATAATAGACCCTTTTTGAGTCTCACTATCTTGGATTGGAGTTGGGTTTGAAAACTAAAACAACGTCCAGAATCAATTTTTTCCTCTAGCTAAGCTTACAACGTACCTTACACAATAGTGTCCCGGTTTGCGAACTATCAGGGTCAATAGGCTTAAACCTCCCTACTGTTTGTTCTATATGTGGTATGCATAATTAATGAATCAATTGTACATGTTCTTATTGATAATTGTTTTTGACGAGATTCTATTGGACTAGGATTCGATTGAATGCTTGGAAATCTGAAACAAAAGGAGGATTCTCCGTACTAAACATTAGCTACGAATTGTAAAGAAAGTACAAGCAGTTAACGCGTTTCCATTAATGTTCAGCTAGACACAAAATTTACTTGAGCACAAGCAATATCCCATGGAACAAGGAGGATCATCTCAACTTGACAATATTTTTTATGCCAAATCCGAGTTTTCCATTGAATTATGTTAAATTAATGTTTGTTTAGAGATCAATGGAAGATTTAATTACAGTACTTGTTGTAATCTAGTTTCCCTATGCTCATGCAAAAGTTAAGGTCAGTACACAAGCTCAACAAAAATCTATTTAATCTTTGATTACACTCATTTATGTAGCCAAGATTCTACACAAAACAAAAACACAATATTTATAAAGAAAGAGAAATATTATGAACCAAAATCCACTAAGCATTATTATGTCTAACCCACGCATTCCATCATTCTCTTAATAAATAATAAATAAATAAATAATTCCACAAAGAATTTGATAAAAAAAATTAGAGAAAAAGAGTGTGCCTATCCACAACTTAACCATTCTTGTACACTTCAGATAAGTCACCCCAAAGTACGTACATTTACTTCCGAATATATTATAGCCGACCCATGATGGGTTTTCGATCCATGCGGAAAATACGACGTAGGTGTTGGGAGATTTGCGTGCTGGATGTGTTGGCCAAAGGTAATGAGAAGTGGACTTGAAAAACAACATAATGTTAAATTTTCAATTGAATTGAAATAATAATTAATATTAGGGATATTACAAATTTTAATATTTTTCAAAATTTAATTCAGTCCTCTAATTTCACTTTTTTTTAATTAAGTTTTCTAATTTTCAAGTTTATTGAATTCAGGCATTTCATTAATCTCCGTAAACAAGCTCCATTAGGAAGCTTTTAAACTCTATAGCATGAATTTGGCTGGATCCCTAAAGGAGCTTTTTTTTTTTTGGTAATAAATTTTGTAGTAGGTTAAGCATTTCTTTAAAATAATTTATTATGATTAGTTTATAATAAAAAATAAAGTCAATGGTGGACCACTTACATAGAACTAACACCATCCCACATGTTAAAACTTTTAGTCCCCTAATTTTATTTTTCTTCTATTAAGTACTCTTCCAACTTTCAAATTTAATCAATTTAATTCTTTCATTAATTTCTGTCAAAACACTGCCGTTAGGGAGTTTCTAAACTCTAAAACGTGGATTTGGCTGTTTAAAGGGTCTCAAATAAAATTTTTTGTAATAAAATTTGTAGTAGATTAAGCATTTCTTTAATATAATTTATTATGATTAGTGTATAATAAAAAAATAAAGTTAATGGTGGACCTCTTTCAAAGAACCAACACCATCCCACACATTAAAAACTTTATGTGGCTAAGTTATGTCGGTTTGGCAACCGCTTTTTATTATTATTTTTCAAAGTTTTTTTTTTTTAGCTCACTTGTTAATATATGCAGTTTTAAAATTTTCATTTTTTCTAATTACAACTTTACTTTAACCACTTTCTTAAAAAATTAAAATTCTACTTTAACCAACTTTTAACAAATAAATTTTTAGCAAAAAGTTATATTCAAAACTCACATTCAGCAGTGAAGCCACATGTGTACATGTAGACCAGCCAAACTTCTTAAAATTCAGGCAAAAATGGCCCACTACCATTATTTAGCAAAAAAATTAGTAATCTATTACTGTTTTGAAAATATGTAGGAATCTATCATTTTTTTGAAACTCGAGTTTGCCATGAAATTTAAGTTCTAAAAACTCGAGTTCCAAAAACTCGAGTATTATGGAAAACTCGATTTCATCAAACTCGAGTACCAAAAAGTAGTAGATTCCTACATATTTTCGAAATAGTGGTAGATTGCAACATAGTTTGTGAAAAAGTGTTATTTGACTATTTTCGCCTAAAGTTCATTTATTTCTCCATATGGTAATGGTATAACATCTTTGCAAGTATAGCCCTTACAAAAATACTACTTGGCCCCCTTAAACATTTTTAAACACTAGTGTTATCTCCCACCTCATATCATCTGTCATCTTTGCAAATCCTTTTATGGCCTCAAATGAGCCCCTTTGGCTTGGTGTATCAAATTCAGTGCTACAATTTCACAGCTCAAACTCCTCTAGTCCTAATGACTCAACCTGCTTTCTTCATCTCGCAGATAAGTGTATTACTCCTCTACTATTATATGTTGATGGCATCATTATTAATGGAGTTGATCTTGTACGAATTGAGGAACTTAAAATGATCACTCAGCCACCACTCCGACATGAAAGATCTAGGCACTCTTAGCGACTTTTTTGGTCTCGAGATCACCTATTCTGATGACGGCCGCTATCATCTCTTTTAAGAAAAATATGTCTATGATCACTTCTTTTGTGTGAGTCTCATTGATTGTAAGCTTGTGACAGTGACACACCTCTTAATTCCAATATCAAGCTTCTTGTCACGGATGGCGAGATTCTTCTTGATGTTAATCTCTATAGAAAATTAGTTGGCAGTATAGTCTTGTGTACTTAACAGTCACCCGTCTGTACATTTCTTATGTTGTGCACCTCGATAGTCAGTTTGTGTCTTCCCCATGCTCTGTTCACTATGCTATTGTTTTCTACATCCTACACTATGATCAAAATGGCATACATTTTTCGTAGGCTTTTCTTCTCTTCATCAACCAATGATTTAGTACAATGTGCCTATTTTAATGCTGATTAGTTAGGAAACCTCACTTATCGTCGTTCCACCACTGAATATTACTTCTTGCTAGGGGATGTATTGATTTCATGGTGAGTGAATAAGCAAATTGCTGTTTCCTGATCTATTATTGAGGTTAAGTACCATGCTTGGCTAACACCATTATTGAACTCGTTTGGTTTGCGCTCTCTTCTCAAGGACATGGGAGTCCTTATTTTTGGAGTCACTTTGATTTATTGTGATAAACGAAGTGTTATTTAAATTTCTCAAAATGACATATTCAATTAATGAACAGACAAATCATATTGAGAGTAATTATGTGTTTTTCACTTAGCGCTACTGCCATCTCGCCAATCAGTATTTCCACATGGGATTCGCATCTATTTGAGTATGTGCTAACTTGTGAAATAGTTTTGCAATTCTTTCCGCCATCGAATTTCTTCTTTTAGTTGTAATTTGTTTTTTGTTGAAAATAAATATTTTTTTATAACATTATATGTGATGAAATCAAGTTACACTTAGTATTAATTATTTTCATATTACATCACTTAATAACTTTTTAATAAATAAATATTTAAAAATTTTATCGTTGGATCATAAATTCTCATTCTTCTAATATGTATGTATTACAAAATTTTGTGTTAATCAAATGTTAATAAAATAAAAACTTGACATTTAAATATTTTGTAGAAGATAATCATGAATGATAGCTAGAAAATGAGAAGATTGGGGATGCAGCCTATAAAGTCTATATTTTTAGGTTGGCAACCATGAACAAATTGTAACCTTTAGAACTTAGTTTTTGTCTAGTGTTTAGTCTAGAAATATTCAGAAACAAGACAAATAAAGTTCTACACAATTGAAGGCTCAAGGAAGTAAGAAAAGATAAGTGTGGAAACTGTCTCACTTATTTGGACCGATCGAGATGCACACATCTCGAACAATCAAGATTCGTGCAGATCTAAAATCTTACTTTCTTTCTTAGCCATTGGATTTAGGGTTTTGATAGATCTTAAGGATATTTAAATGAAAATCCTAGAGCACATTTTATAGAGTTGAAGGGGGAGTGTTTTTTTGTACACAGATCTAGAGTTTTCCAAACCCTTTTGAACCTATAGCTAGAGACCTTGTGCAAATAACAAATCTATCTTTAGAAGAAAGTTGTTGAAATCAAATCAACCACAGTTGATCTAAACCTTTGAGTGGAGTCTCAAAGTCACAAACATGTGCGTTTGTGTGCAATAGTTTCACAATAGAAGAGTCCGTGGATTCGGAATTACATGTGGTCGCACTAGTAAGTACTACATAAAGTAGTAGTAGATTTAGAGTTAAGTTTATTATATAAACTTCAATTCTATTAGTGAAAGGTTGCTTTGATGATTGTTTAGGTTAAATCCTCTCCTAGGTTTTTTACTTTGAATCCATAGTTTCAAAAGTTTTCCTAGGTCATCATTCTTGGAGTTCATGTGATCTATGCGTGTTTGATGTTTAATTGATTCAGATTTATTGCATAATTAATCTAATTAATTATTGGGTTAAACTTTGATAAAATCTTAGACAACTAGGGTCTAAAACCCTAACACAGCCCCTTGCTCCACTACTTATATATTTTCCTCCCTACACATTCAAAAGTATATGGCATTTAGAACCCACAGGATGGATTAAGCTATTAAAGATGAGAGCAAGTAGAATCGAGAATCAGCTTTACAAAATTATTTCAATATCCTTAAACCATAAATTTTTTATACTTTTTCTAATTATTATTTTATTGATAGTTAGAAATATATGCATTAATATGCTGCCCTGCAGCTCGAGCTCCTCTCCTTTGAACATCCATGCATAAAGGATCGAGTTATGAGACTTTCGAACTTAATTTTCTAATCAGGAACATATATACGGGACTCATACAATAATTTCAAAGGTCCTACAAAATGTAGTACGATAATATTATTATATTAATATGCACTGGACGTGCTTCACTGCCAGTATAATCATATACCAAATTACATGAAAAAAGGAGGAGGGAACAGCAATTGCATGTAGTAAAGGGTTGAAGCTTATTAGTTATTATAAAGTATAAACCACCATGCAGTGGAAGCCGAAATACTTCTCAGACTCCTTTAGATACAGCTAGCAGAGCAGCACCAAAGAAGTTCTCAACGATGGCCGCTGGAAGGTTTACAGTAATTGTAGCCGCAAGGGGGTCCATGATTATGAGCTTACGACCCTTGAAATCTGAAAGAACAAGAAATTAATGCCGTATAATCAAGATCTTTGAAAAATGACGTATATATTTTCTTTCTTTCTTTTTGAAAGGAAGATAGACATTACCCGAATACGGTAATAATTCAAACAAATTAAATTCAGGTATTTGAAGTCAATGGTTTTCTTTTACAGAGCACAGTTGTGCTGAAGATTAAAGTCTTGTATGTACAACACATATACGCCCACCTGTCCACATTTAAAGACAAAAGAAAAATAAAAAAAGGCAATACGCTCACCTGTCCATATTTAAAGTATTGTAAAACATATCATAGATCATGTTAGATATATATATTATGGCCCAAGTGGCCCAAATTAATTGTACGCTCATGTATTTGTAGAATAATTAATTTAACTTTAGGTTAGTCTATGATTAGTCTAGGCC
Organism: Quercus suber; assembly: GCF_002906115.3. Classification (NCBI taxonomy): domain Eukaryota; kingdom Viridiplantae; phylum Streptophyta; class Magnoliopsida; order Fagales; family Fagaceae; genus Quercus; species Quercus suber. The sequence continues at coordinate 912,672 of NW_027069551.1, read as the reverse complement.
TAGTTAAGTATTTTCTAGTATATAAATCCTACATTGGGTTCATAACACAAGTATAATTGACACAAGTACTTAATATCATATGTAGTACCTTGAACCATGTGTGTATTATCTTTTTCATACTTCCGTTTATCATTCAATTGTCATACAATCACACAACAACTTTAACAAAGTGGATGTCATAAATTGAAATTCTATTGTATCAATAATAAAAAAAAAAAGGTAATATAGATGCATGCCAACCCTCTTACCAATTTACTAGAATTTAGGACTAACGAATCAAAGCGCATTCACATAAAATAAGAATTAAAACATTCACACAAGAGATAAGTTAAGTGTGGTGCACATTCACATAAAATAAGAATTAAAACATTCACACAAGAGATAAAGCTAAGTGTGGTTCATCCAACTTCATGCTTCCATTCACTAATAATATAGCTTTATATAGCTTGTTCATCAAAAAAATATAGCTTTATATAGCCTTATAGTACCAATAGCCTTATAGTTTAATTAGTACCTCCTTATGCATAAAGTGCTTGGAGGCCTAAGTGAGAAAGAGTATAAGCTATATGTGGAGTTAGTAGTATAATGTAACTATCTCAATACAACTTTATCATTTTATGAAACATTAAAAACAGACTATAAAAACCGAGAATAAGGGCAGATTAATTACTTGCCACACCAAGCTGAGAAGTCTCGGTTCCTCCACTTCCTTCCATTTTTGAGGGAAAGAGAAGAATCAAAATGAAGAGAACCATTGAAATGAACTTCTTAAAGGCCATTGTTTTCGCAAATAAAAGCATATAAGTCTGCAACATGATATATTGTATATATAACCGAAGAGCAGCTGCCTTTCATTTTCTTAATTATCTCAGTCAAAGTCTTCTTTGATTGGGTTAAGTAAAATTTTCAAAGTCTTTCTCTTTGCCATGTCTATTAATGTACAGTTTATTTTGAAAATGTCTAACCTAACTCCTCATGGTGACCATCTTGAGGATCTAAAAGGACAGCTTACTTCATGTAGTAGTACTAGTAATTGGAATTGCATGGCATGTTTATGTGGTACAAATGCAAACAAATATGCACATTAATTACTTAATTAATTGGTACTATCTCCGTTCTAAATTGTTAATAACGTTTAAAAAACTCAGCTTTTTAAGGAAATACTATTTATTGTCTTGTCTCTTAATTTAAAAGATGCAAGTTCCAAAATTACCCTTAAACAAAGTTTTCAAAAAATAAAAGTTTAAATGCTCCCGAAAATAAGGTAGTGGCATAATCGAAAACTCAACAAATTAATACTAGCTTTTAATTTTAAAAACATGACAAAATTGTGTAAGTTTGTAAATAATTTTATAAGATATCAAATTATTATTTTTAATTTATTGATGATATAAATAGTCTATTTTGTTGTAAAAGTTTATAAAAGTTTTAAAATTAATTACAAGGTTGGTAAATCTAAATTTTATAAGTGCATAAACAAAAATTATTTTATCTATTTAACTAAATGATATAATTTCGAATAGAATTTAGTTATTAATTATTAGAATAGATTTGTGAATGACTAAAATATTTTAGTTCTAGTATTTATTGTATGTAAGAAGAATAGATTAATCAAACAACTCATAAATAAGTTGAACTTTGTTTAACAAGAAAATGGATCAAACTATTAAATGTGTAATTTAGTTTGGTGATGACACTCAAGGACTGCAACAAAGTCACTGTATGAGTGTATGACACTATTTTTCTTCTCCAACAAAAAAAAAAAAAAAAAGTCACACTATTTGACTGCCATGCGTCATGAGTTGGTTAGTGAGGGTTTGGATACAGAGGCAAGTCACGGCGCGTTTCTTTTTTTTTTTTTTTTTTTTTTTTTTCTGCCGCAGTTGTTGACTTTGGGGGACAAAATTACTGTGCGTGCACTGTTCACACACTGTTCATACAATATTTAATATTAAAAGTGGGTTCTACAATACTATTCACACATTTAAAATTATTTTGCTACAGTGTTTTTAGTATCAATCAGTTTTTATCAACTTTCAGCAACAATAAGTGCTATCCAAACGGACCCTTAGTTACCTAACCATTATTGACTCACACTAAACCTTCCTTGAGTGACATGACCTTTTAACCAGTAATGGTTTTCAGACAAATGCAAGTCCCATATAAAAAAGAAGATAGACTTAACTCAATACTTTTACGGCATTTGTTAATACATAATTTTAGAAAATTTTTGAGATTATTTTTATGAGAAATATAAAATATCGTAAAAAAATTAGTTATTTTTTTTCTTTTTTATATAAAATTTCTAAAAATATTTTATAAATTAATGCCCTTAAGATATTTGTTAAATTTTCTCATATAAATATCCTTTAAGGGAATGATTTAACAATTCAATAATTCAACCCTTGGTTCATTAACCATTTATATTAATAATTGAATTAAATTAAAAAAAAAGATATATATATATATATATATTAACTAAAAAAAGATGCTTGGTTTTTTTTTGGTTGAGGAAAAGGACACTTGAATTAATCGTTAGACTACTTACTTTTTATTCCTTTCTTAATCTTTAGAACTATATTTATTAAATTTAATAAATTTTTTTGTTATACTTCTATCGGTTATAAAAATACTTCAATTATGTCTTGAACTATGTTTATGATTTTTTATACTAATTTTTATCATAATAAATATAGTGCACTTGTAAAATAATAATAATAAAAATTTTGACTTGGTCCATTAGAAATACGGCTAACTAGTTTTCTTGTTACTTTTTTTTTTTTTTTTTTTTTCTAATGGTAGATCTAATTGGTGGTAGTTGACCGAGAGCCTTATAACTTGATTGATATTTTATAGCGTTTCCAATGAAAACATTCCGAACTCAAATTCTTCCTTGTGTCATGCAAGGAGTCTAATTCCTTTGTTGTTTGCCGTGAAATTCAAGGACTTGTAAACTAAGTCCCACTTGGTTTAGGGCTTGAGGTAGCTGACCTATGCTAGTATATATGTACATAGGTTCTCTTGTATTTGGGTAGCCATATAATGGGAACGAAGAGTGGTGCTACAAGATTAGTGCCAATGCCTCTATTCTTTATGTGAGAGAGTCAATGGTGTATTTGGGGTTTGGGTCTTGTGAGAGTGACTATGTGTTACTATTGTAATCTCCTTATTTATAGTTGAATTTTATCTATCACTGCCTATGGATGTAGGAATATATGCAACAAACTTGGCCCCATCTTTGAATACTTTGATTTTATCCCATTATTTCCTCTCACATTTTTTGTTTATTAGACCTCCAAGGAACTTCATGCACAAAATGAAAATGTAGGGGCAGATTGGATCTCCTTGTCTAATGCCCCTTAATCCTGTTTATGGTTAAAAAGAATCCTGTCTAATGCCCCTTGAAGAGGAAGTCGTTATACAACTCAGAATTAGCTCAATGGTCTCGGGACAAAAGCTTTCTCTAAATCAATTTTAATAATCATGAACCCTCCTTCATCCTTGCCTTTCTTTTTGTTAAGATAGTAGAGTAGTTCCTGTGCTATCACAACATTATCCGTTCCCCTTTTGCCTGGAATGAAAGTTATTTGGAGAGAGGAAATAAGGGAGGATAAAAGGGGTTTTAATCTTTCTTCTTCATCTCTTTTTTTTTTTTTTTTTTAAATACAAATGGGGTTTTAATCTTAGAGTCCTATAAAATGGGTTTTTTTAGAACATTTTTTAATAAACCATCTTCAGGAAGTTTTTTATTTTTTTAAATTTTTTTATAGGAATCTTAGGAAAGTTTTGATACTATTTTCATGGAAAATATATAAAAGTTGTCAAAAAAATTAGTTTTTTTTTTGTAAATTGCAAATTACACCTCTAAAGTTTGAGAGTATTTGGATTTTATATCTTGAAGTTTTAGAATTTGAATTTTACCCATTAAATTTTGGGGGTGTTTTGATTTTACATCCTAATGTTTCAAAATTTGAATTTTACCCCGATATTTTATGAGTATTTGGATTTTACTCCCTAAATTTTGAGGGTATTTGGATTTTACACCATAAAGTTTCAAAATTTGCGGGTGTAAAATCCAAATACTCCCAAACTTTAGGGGAAAAAAATCCAAATTTTGAAATGTCAAATTGTAAAATTCAAAAACCCCCAAACTTTAGGGGGTAAATTTCAAAATTTGAAATTTCAGGGTGTAAAATCCAAACACTCCCAAACTTTAGAGGGTAATCTAAATTTTGAAATGTCATGGTATAAAATTTAAACACTCCCAAATTTCAAGGGATAAATTTCAAATTTTGAAACTTTGGGGTGTAAAATCCAAATACTCTCGAACTTTAGGGGTGTAATTTGCAATTTACTATTTTTTTCTTCATCAATAAAAAGTTTCTAAACATATTTCATAAACTAATGCCTATAGGAGCTCCATTAACTTTTCCCTTAATTTTAAAACCAAAATCTTGGACACAATTTTATATATCGTGTACAAGGGCTTATGGGGGTGGATTTTTTTTTTTTTTTCTTTTGAGAATCTTATGGGGGCGGAATTGGTTTATCATCTTAAAAGTTACTGTAGGGACTGGGTTTGAACACCTTTACTATTGGATGAGTGGACTTAGACCCAACTAGCCCAATACAATAAATTTATAGAGAATGAGTTTAAGAACTAGGCCTTAATGAGGATTACAACAACTAAACACGGTTGCATGTGGACTGAATAACAGAGATGTGGACTAAAGCATGAAATTCTGTCCTCGGCCCTCCTCTTGGGGGTTGGTAATTCTTATTACTTCTTCAGTGATTGGTTACAAAGGTTTCAATGATGATACAAGTTGCTGTGGGAGTGCCTAATTTCTTTAGCACTATGGCCCAAGGATCCTGGGCCGTGTGAGAGGTTCTTGGTGGATTGGGATCAATTCTCCGCAGCTAAAGGGCTGTTTTAAGAATAGATTGGCGCACAGAACAAACTTCCTACAATACAAACAACTAACAAAAAAGAGTATTCGTATTGAATAACATTTTAACAGTAAAGGAAATGCATAATAAATGAAATATAATGCGAAGAACACGTTAGAGATCCTCTAATTAGTGAGGTGTGTTTCATTAATTTCTTTTAATTGTGATTACAAAGCTCACTAAGACATGATGCAAGGTTCAAATGAGTTCAAAAATTACAGACTTTAATAGCCATTCAAGCTTCAAAGACTTGCAAAATCTGAATTCGTTGAATCCGAGCGTGTACTGTAGTGGCTGCCTCTAGGATATCGGGAACAAATTCCTCTATTTTCTCTTCAGTTTTACAGAGCCTCTTCTATAATTTTTGTGAGACTTCTGAAAACAAATTTTAAATGCCTTAACAAATGATCTAATCGTCCAGAACTCCCTCTTATCCTTTTTCCTTCCCTTCTTTTTATAGCACAGCTTCGGGCTCCCGGGGTACTACCGATTTCTCCTTTTTGCCCCTTGAAGTCTGTTCCGTGCCTGGTTGCTTCAGGATCATGTCGTTTCCATTTTCTTTATAGTTTCTTTCTTTTTTGTTGCGACCAGATGAAAGTCTCCCAGCTAGCTTCCCATTTCCAGATTTTCCTGTTGGCTGACCTGAGGCCTTTTGGCTTTTGCTCCAGCTTTCCCAGTTGTACTTTTCCTTGTCTCTTTCTTCAAATGGTTGGAACCAAAGCTCTTGCATTTTTGCTTTGTACTTCCACTGTGTGCCTGGGTCATAAGGTCCGCGTGCCTTTTGTCTCTTTTCTCTTTTCAAATCTGCTTTAGTTTCACTTCACGCGTCCAGGGATCCTCTGCCTCTGGTACTGCTTCTGGGTGTCCCGACCCAATTCTTCTTTCTGGGCTTCCTTTGGTTTGCTGTTTTTTTATCTGTTTCTTGGGCCCTTTTCTTCGTGGACCTCTGGATCAGATCCTCTAGGCTTCTTCCCATTTCTTTCTTTTGTTCTTCCTTTTCTTTATTGTGAGAACCCACCCTTTATTATTTCTCTCTTTCTTTTTTTTTTTTTTTTTTTGTGAAATGGGCCCAAAGTCTTTTCCATCTCTTTTTTGGATTTTTTTTTTTTTTTTGTCCCTTTCTCTGGAGAACCTCTTACATTATATACCCCATTTTCAGTTGATCTTGGCCCTCCATTTGTCGATCATGCAGGTCACTACTTGAGTGCTTGTCCCATCATCTGCCTTCCCAAACTTTTAGTGGGTTGCAGCAACCAAGACAACACTGTTCAGGGGTTATTTCCTCATTAATGCGGCCAGGACATTAGTTGTGGGCATTTAATGTGGAGGTGACAGTTCCTCCTTGAATTGCTCTTTCACCTTGCTCTCGTGGCTGACTCATTGTACTTGTCATTTTCTTTGGGATGTTTTGGGAGGCTGCCTTTGATGGCGTTCCACCCTCCCCCTCTATGATCTCGGCTAGCCGAGGATAGGATTGTCCTCGGCGATGTTTCTTGGCAGTGTGGACCTTCTCCGTTCGTCCTCGGACATTCCTTCCTCCTCAGCGTGGGTCTTGGGCCTAATATAAAATGGGTCTGAGTTGCTAGATTCTTTGACCCCACAGTTACTTTATCAATTATATCATAACATTTTATAACACACTCAACATTCCAACTTTTATTTATCTTATCTATTTATTAAAATATTAATTTCACCAACTCTTCCTCTTCATAAAAAATAATTAAAAATACCCACCCACCACCATAAAATACAATAGAAACCTTTTACAAGTTGTTATAGTGCAATCATAAAAATAGGATGGCACTGTAGCACAATTGCAAAATTTTTTGCAATTGCAAGACCGAGTAATGGGGGGTTTTGAGGCTCTAATGCTAAATATTACCAACATATGGCATTTACAAGACCCAATGTAGATGCTCTTAGGTTTCATTTAGATACTAGGGATGTATTTATTAGCACAGATATTTTTTTCCTCCACTTTTACAAATTCTCCCACAATCATCCAAAAACGATGAAAAAAAACCCCGCATGTATGCTATCAAGACTAGGAGCTTTGAATGGTTTAGTTGACTTTAATGCATTTAGAATTTCAAATTCAATGCATTTATTAGAGTTTCAAATTCTTCGCTACTTCATGCATAGAAATTCCCTGATGAGTCTACCTCCACAAAGAAAAATTAAAACAAATTTCAGCAAATCAGGAAAGTATTATTGAGAAAGAGCAAAGTTTAGACTTTTATAGTTTCATCTATTAGGGTACGTTTGGTACACTGAATGAAGATTACGACAGGAATTGTAATCTTTATTACTAGTAATAAAGTGTGTTGTAATGTAATAACTAAATATATTCATTAGTTTGGTTGTAACTTATAACATTAGAATGAAACTTAACATTTATTTTAGGAAATATTTTACTCATACAATTATATCTCCTTAACAATTGTTATTTTTAAATTTAAGAGAGATATGTGCTATTTTTTATGATTTTTTTTTTTATAATTGTTAGATGTATATGGAAAGTTTGTTTATTTTAAAATATATTAAGTATAAAAATTATTGCACTTACTAAGGAATAACTAATACCACCTTTTAAAGAGGAATAGTTATTCCTCATTTTGAAGAATAGCTATTCATAAGGAATGACTATTCCTTGTAATAAAAACATAACCAAACTAAAGAATAACTAAAAAACTTTAGGGGTGTAATTTCCAATTTACTATTTTTTTTTTCTTTATCAATAAAAAGTTTCTAAACATATTTCATAAACTAATGCCTATAGGAGCTCCATTAACTTTTCCCTTAATTTTAAAACCAAAATCTTGGACACAATTTTATATATTGCGTACAAGGGCTTATGGGGCGGAATTGGTTTATCATCTTAAAAGTTACTTTATCAATTATATCATAACATTTTATAATACACCCAACATCCCAACTTTTATTTATCTCATCTATTTATTAAAATATTAATTTCACCAACTCTTCCTCTTCATAAAAAATAATTAAAAATACCCACCCACCACCATAAAATACAATATAAACTTTTTACAAGTTGTTATAGTGCCATCATAAAAATAGGATAGCACTGTAGCACAATTGCAATTTTTTTTGCAATTGCAAGACCGAGTAATGGGGGGTTTTGAGGCTCTAATGCTAAATATTACCAACATATGACATTTACAAGACCCAATATGAATGCTCTTAGGTTTCATTTAGATACTAGGGATGCATTTATTAGCACATATATTTTTTTCCTCCACTTTTACAAATTCTCCCACAATCATCCAAAAACGTTGAAAAAAAACCCCGCATGTATGCTATCAAGACTAGGAGCTTTGAATGGTTTAATTGACTTTAATGCATTTAGAATTTCAAATTCAATGCATTTATTAGAGTTTCAAATTCATAGCTACTTCATGCATAGAAATTCCCTGATGAGTCGACCTCCACAAAGAAAAATTAAAACAAAATTCAGCAAATCAGGAAAGTATTATTAAGAAAGAGCAAAGTTTAGACTTTTATAGTTTCATCTATTAGCCCCACACACACACACACAAAATTCTATTAGCTACATACGTGTCACATCTCATTGAATTTAGTATGTGAAAAAATAAATAGTCCTACTTTTTTTTTTTTTGATGAACAATATATATAGCCATACAGTTGTTAATGTTGAATCTTTTTTATTGTAATCGATAAAATATTTAGGTATAATCACACATAAATTAGTAAAAAAATTATTTATTTATATGTTTTTGTTGCTTCCCGAATTGAACCCAATAAATTTCTCTCTAACGGAAGTACGATGACACCTTATGCACCAATAATAATTGCTGTATTGATGCACTCAACAAAATTATAGAAAATTTTTAATGTCAATGCCCTAGACGGACGGATTTACACCAAGGGGGCATGGCCCTCCTGGCCGAACTTTTTGAAATGTTGCATTCTCATCTTGACTACCTCAAATAATTCCATACTACAAAAGATTCTCCCTCAAAAAAAAAAAAAAAAAAAAAAAAAAAAAAACCGAAAAAAGGCTTAATTTCTCTGCAATATTCAATCATGCCCTCTCAATTACCATAGACCGACAGCGACCCACTTTCCATCAACCGATCTCTGACAGATTTTGATTTTATTTTGCATATGACTATTATGACCCTTCTTTACTCAAATCATTTGCTTTCCCACTTAAGTTTTCAAGTATAGATTCAAAGTTTGGGATTTGTTTTCCAATTTGAGGCTCCCATACATATAGCACATAAAAAGATATTTTCATGTCTTGAATTATGTTTTTATACTACCATTATCATAATATATATATATATATATAGTGCACATGTAAAAAAATAATAATAATAATTTTGACTTAGTCCATTAAAGATAAATTCTTGGTCCAGTATTTTATTTTTTATTTTTTATTTTAAGTGAGGGAGGGCATAATCAAATCATGGACGTCCCACTTGAAAATATTAGACTGTCATTGAATTAATTACAAGGCCCTTATTCTTTAGCCCACCAACTTTTTTTTTTTCCAAGAAATAGACACACACAAGATAGATGAATGAGATTCTAATACAAAATTATACCATAAACTCTACTCAAAAGTTTTGAAAGGTTTTTAGTGTGTATTTGTTTAGTCCATCAACTGAGTATATGCTTGATCACAACTAAAGAAATATCAGAGTCTATACGAGATTAAATGCCACGATGGCTAATAATTAAAAACATTCGGTCACCAAATTATTCTAGTTTCCGGTATAAACCGTAATTGACTTTAAGGCCATATTGATTGAAAATTGGTTTATAAATAACTATTCTCACATTTCTGCTCTGGCAAAACGTCAAAAGTGATAGCTTCCAACCCCCGGATCATTTTGGAGGTCATGTTCAAAGTTTTTGGACTTTAAACAAGCATATTGACTCTAGTAAAAAAAGGCACCTTTAAGTCAGGATAATTTGTTTTAAGAATCAACAAGTATGGACTTAATGTACATTATAAGATTTTTATGGCTTCATCCCTGTTTTTAAAATTCAAGTCTGAAAAAGAATTGGAAAATGCCCGATTTTCTGTTTCAATTAGGGTTGGATCAGTGGCCGAAGTCCGAATGATTGAGTTCATGAAGAGTTTCATTCATAATTATAATTATATAAATAAATAAAATTCATGATAAGTTTATAACTAATAATACTTACTAAAAGTTTATTTAATTACTACGAAAGTAGAAGTACTAAAATATAACTTGACAAATTGATATTACAAAAATAGTACTCCTTCCACCAAATTGATGAGTAATCTTTGGATGTTGAGGATATGACATTGCTGTTATGAAATTCAGAAATTTTCTCAAATTTATGAAGGTTGAAAGCAAGAAGAAACCCCTAGAGAGTTCCCGAAATTGGAAAGAATCTAAGGGGAAGAAAGAGAAAAAGACTCAGGCGATCAGTAACTATATGGGAAAGAGGATACATGGACATTAACCTCTATCAGTATACTTGCTTCTAAGTACATGAACCTGCCTGGAGAGAATAGATAATTAAGGTATGTATACAGGGAAACAAATTTTTGCACTAACCAACTAGCTGCGAAGGGAGGCACGGATAACAGGCGTAGTATCATACATATGTTGAGTCTCTGGTTTTTGTTGTACTCTATCATACATCCTTATAATTTGTAAATCGCAAGAAAAAAAAAATGTAAGACTTTGATGCAATAAAATGAATTTGTTCAACCAAGATATTCCTCACAATACATGAAAATTAACATGACATGCTTAAAGGACTCATAGTCAGCGTTCAATATATGCGTGTAACACATATTTTTATTAGTCTTACAAACTTACATACCATAAAAAAAAAAAAAAAAAAAAAAAAAAACATACACAAAATGGCCAAACATAGGGCGAGAGAAGATTACCTTAGTTCTTAGAAGCCTGCATCTCCAGCTGCTGACACACACTTCGCATGGTTGGGCGAGATTGTGGATTGGTATGCAAACATGAAACTGCTGAGTTCATCATTAGAGCTAACTCATCAGCAATCTTGACTTGTGGGAGGTGAGAGACGATCATCTAACACATCTTTGAGGTGGATATTTGTACCAACTGGGGAATGTAGATCTGTAATGAGTTTGGCTGGATGCTTTCCTATAAGAACTTCTAGTACCAAAACACCAAAACTATAAACATCACATTTTTCACTCATTGCCATCGTGTAAGCAAGCTCTACAAAAAATCAAATTGGAAGACAAGATTTGTTTTAAAAACATGTACTCTAATATTCCAAAATATTATCAATTATTCAAATAATGAATTGAAATGAATAATTTTTTTTTATAACAACATTACTATTATACATTTTCGTTTATTAAAAAAAGTAAGCAATTGTTTTTTGTTGTTGTTGTTATTATTATTATTATTACCATAAGAGTAAAAAGAGACGAAAAAAACCGAACAAGATGATGGCTTAAATGTGTAGCCCATTTGGCGCAAGATAACAAGATTTAATTACAAAAATGAAGAAGTAAAAGAAGAACTGAAAAAAAACTTTTGACCCTTAAAGATTGGGGTTGTTTTCATTTTAGCTATTCATATTTGATTATGTTTTCATATTGGTTATGTTGTTCATTTCTATTATTAATTTGTTGATATTTGACATTATATGGGGTGAAGCAGCTTAATGGACACCAATTATCTAGCATTCATCAATCAGATTGCTACCATAAAAATGGAATCAAAGATTAAAGGATCAAAATGAAAATTTTGAAACATAAAGGGCCAAAATGAAACCAACCCCGAACTTTAAAGATCAAAATTATACCATAGTCTTGAAAAAATAATGAGCTATCATCAGGTAAAAGTGCATCAAATATTAAGAAAAAGGAAATTATAGGAAACGAGTGAAAACACACACACATACACACACACATATATATGTTTGCGTCATCAACTTATTTTGATCAAATTTTCATTAAACGTCATTAATCCATTAAGCCCAATAAAGAATGAAAATTTGAATTTTTGATGAAAATAGAAGAATGAGTGTTATCTTATAACCATTTCATTCCCTCAAAATTAAACTTGAAAATAATGAGGAAATAAAAAGAATATTATTAGAAGATTTTTTTTTTCCCATTTCATTCCTTTCCACCATTTAATCAATATATAACATCAAATGCACATATTTCCCAAAATAGAAAAAGCAAAGTTCTAAAACAAACATGTTCAAGTTGAGGAAAAATATCAAGTCGAGAAGCTTTAAAGCTTACCTGGGGCAAGATAGCCATATGTGCCTGCAATTGTTGTCCAGTTAGATGAATCAGGCTTTAAGAACCTTGCAGTGCCAAAATTAGAGATACAGGCTTCAAGGTCAGAGCTTATCAAAACATTCTTGCTTGAGATGTCTCGATGAATTATAAGTGGAAGACAATCATGATGCATATTAGATAAAGCATAGGCCACAACTTTAACAACTTGTATCCTAGTTGCCCAGTGTAACTCCATTGCTTTTGCTCTACTTAGCATATTAGCTAAGCTTCCTCTTTCCATGAATTCATAAATCAAAAACATGTGAACTTATGGAAACAAAAGCCAAGGAGATTCACAATGTTCCGATGTCTTATTTTTGTTAATGTTGCTAACTCATTGCTAAAGCTTTTTATATTGTCAGTTCCTATGCCTTCAGCTTGGGAATTGAGCTTCTTGACTGCTAATACTTGAGCGCCTGGTATTTCCACTTTGTAAACTTTTGCAGATGCCCCTATTCCAATACAATACATGTCATCAAAGTTGTTTGAAGCTTCATGGATGTCTTCATACACGGCATTCCCATTAAAGTGCCATATGGAGAACGGATTTTCAATCTTTGATGTGCTTTCAACTTTCGACATATTTCTTGAATGCTTCTTTTGGATAAATACAAAAATTCCAACAAAGGCAAATGAAATTGAGAATGCACCGACTATAGAAGCAACAATGACTATTAGAATTTTGCTTTTCTTATTTCCACCACCCTTCTTAATAACTACGGCATTGCATGGTCGCAAACCTTGGATTTCAGCACATAGATCTTTGTTGTTACTGAAAGCCCCCAGCGTAGCTGATCGAAAGATTTTTCCCTCAGGAAGAGGACCCTCTAAATTGTTGTCTGACAGGTTGATGCTTATCAAGCTCAACATGCTGCCTAGTGACGGGGGGACTGAACCATTGAGGTTATTGTTGGGGATGTTCAAGTATTCCAAATCTGAAAGGCTCCCAAGCTGTGGTGGTATCCTCCCATCAGTGAATTGAAACTCAAATCAAGACCTTGTAAGGCTCGAAGATTACCAATTTGGTAGGGAATCGTCTCATTCAAGCAATTCTTGCGTAAAGATAAACTTTGGAGCTTCCAACAGTCCCCTATTTGATTTGGAATCGGCCCACCAAGCATGTTTATGGAAAGGTCAAGAGACTCCAACTCGAACAGTCCTCCAATTCCTGCCGGCACCTCTCCAGAAAGCTTGTTGTCTTTCAAGATTAGCTTTATTAAATTGGATAACTTTCCAATTTCTACTGGTATGTCACCAGACAATTTATTGGAAGAAAGGTCAAGGTATCCCATTTTGCTCAATCAAAGAATCTCATTGGGGATTTTGCCACTGATAATATTCCCAGCAACTCTCAGCACTGTCAAGTTTTGGCTTTCACCCCAGTTTGGTTAGAGTTTACCTCTCAACCTGTTGTAACTCAAATCAATATAAGTAAGGTTTGGGTATGCCAAAGTTTGAAGGTAAATGAGAGTATTTCAAGATGAGGTCCCAGATTAGGCAGAGAGGCAAAGTATTGGGGCAGAGTATACATGTGTATGTGTTGACGAAGTTTGCCAACAATTGCCTCAGCTACAAAGCATACGACCTGTAGCTTTTTGTTGTAGTGTAGTTAGTTTATTTGTGTTGACACGTGTAAGGTGATGATCAGTTGTATGTTGTAATGATCAGATGGTGGGAAGTTGATCCACATAATTCAGAATTGGTTAGAGATGGTTAGATTATTCTCTTTGTTTCTTTAGGCTATATAATCTTTTCTGTAACTATTTTTGATTAATTGATTCAGATATTTTTCAGAGCTTCAATTCTTGATTCTCTCTCTCTCTCTCTCTCTCTCTCTAGCTTCACCGTGTTTGTTACACTCTGTTTTCTGATATGGTATCAGAGCTCTTTTGCTTCCATTAATGGCGAATCAAGATCAAGCTCCTTCTTACACTGCTTCTCAATCTAATGCTCATTGTGAGCTTTCTCCAATGGAGGATTCGAGATGCCCTTTCTTTTTGCACCATGGAGAGTCACCAGGTGCGATTCTTGTTACTCAGCTCTTGACTGAGGACAATTACCCCAATTGGGCTAGGGCTATGCTTATGGCACTAGATGCGAAGAGCAAGCTGTGTTTTGTTGATGGCTCTGTCACGATTTCTATGGCTGTCACACCCTTGGAGAAAATTGCTTGGTCGAAGAACAACTCCATGATTTCCTCATGGATTTTGAATTCTATTTCACCTCATATCACTGCAAGTGTGATCTATAGAAACACTGCAATGGAAGTTTGGAATTCACTCAGAAACCATTTTTCTCAAGCTAATGCTCCATGCATTTCACAGCTTTAGAAGATGATCTCAACAATTATGCAAGGAGATACAACCGTGACTACCTACTTCACTAATCTTCAAGCATCATGGGATTAGTTACTCAATCTCAGGCCTTCACCATCTTGTTCATGTGGCCGATGCATTTGTGGAGTGAATGATAAAATCACACTCTTCAATCATCAAGATGCATTGATGCAATTCCTCAATGGCTTGAATGAAGCTTTCTCATAAGTCAGAACTCAGATTCTGATGATGGAGCCAAGTCCTTCAATTGACAAAGCCTTCTCTTTGGTGATACAAGAAGAGAGACAGAGGGCTTTAGGTTTCAATAGAGGTGGTGTGTCAGTTGATTCAACAGCTCTAGCAGTCAAGACTCAAGGGTTCAATCAAGGAGGAAAGAACAAAGGCAAGGGTAGACCTATCTGCAGTCATTGTGGAAAACTTGGCCATTTCATGGAAAAATGCTACAAACTAGTAGGATTTCCACCAAGATACAAGCAAAAAGGGAAATTTCTGTGGCAAATCAAGTGATTTTTTATGGTGAAAATGGTCAATCTGAAACTGCACCAAGCTCCTTTCCATTCACAGCTAAGTAATGCCAGAAATTACTGTCAATGCTGAGCTCTTATGTTTCTTCCTATACCAGTCAAGATGTTGTTCATGCAGCCAATTTTGCTCTCTCAGGTATTTCTTGTGCCTCTTTCCAGGATTCTATTTGCCTTAATTTGAAGAATTCAATTTTTTCTGAAAATCCTTCAAAAAAAATAGCTCATAATGCTGAAACTTGGGTTCTAGACACAGGAGCCACTGATCACATCATTTATTCTATATCCCTTTTCACCAGCATGACTAGTTCCTTGTCATCCTTTGTGAATTTGCCTAATGGTGAAAGGGTTCTTGTCACACACATAGGCACAGTCCAACTTACCCCAACATTGATTCTTGAAAATGTGATTTGTGTCCCAGCTTTTTCATTTAATCTGATATCAGTGAGCAAATTAACCAAATCATTATCATGCTGTTTGGTTTTTCTTTCAAACTATTGTTTTATACAAGACCTTACTTGTTGGAGAGTGATTGGATTGGGTAAGCTTCACAACAATCTTTATTTGCTGCGAACTTCAGAAAATTGCAAGACTGCTTCAGAAGCAACTACTGTCCTAGAGTCAGTTTTCAAATCTTTTGTTCATTCTGTTTCTGATGATTCTATTATCAATAAGTCATACTTATGGCATCTTAGATTAGGACATGTGTCTGATGACAAACTTCCTTATTATGTATCAGATGTGCCTTCTTTTCATTCCAATAAAGAATGTGTTGTTTGTCCAACTGCCAAATTTAAAAGATTACCCTTTCCTAATTCCAATCATATGTCTGAGCATGCTTTTGATTTAATACATTGTGATGTATGGGGACCTTTTGCTAAAGCAACTCATGATGGTTTTCGATACTTTCTTACAATTGTGGATGATGCTACTAGATCCACTTGGGTTTATCTAATGAAATCCAAAACAGAAACTAGGCCTTTGTTAATCTCTTTTTATAACATGATCTTTACTCAATTTCAATCTAATATCAAAGAAATTAGGACTGACAATGCTCAAGAATTTTTTCTCAAAGATTTTTATGCTTAACATGGAATTGTACATCAACACTCTTGTGTTGCTACTCCACAACAAAATTCAGTTGTGGAGAGAAAGCATCAACACATTTTAAACATTGCTAGAGCATTAAAATTCTGTCAAATATACCACTTTGCTATTGGGGGGATTGTGTTTTGACAGCTGTTCACATTATTAACAGGCTACCTAGTACTATTTTGAATCATAAAACTCCATTTGAGAAACTTTATTGCAAAACTCCTTCTTATAATCACTTAAAAGTGTTTGGATGTCTATGTTTTGCATCTACCTTAGCTCACAATAGATCAAAATTTGCTCCTAGATCTATTCCTTGTGTCTTTCTTGGATACCCTTTTGGTGTCAAGGGTTACAAATTGTTGAATTTGATAACCAAACAACTTTTCATTTCAAGGGATGTCTATTTTCATGAACATGTTTTTCCTTTCATCTCTTTTATCACTTCACCACAAGCCTCTATATCTTTTCCTCATATCTGTCCTAATGTGGCAACCCCAAGTTGATGCCATATTTCTTGATCCTGTCCTTCCATCTTCATCCACTTCTCCTTCCCCTTGTAATCCTACCCAAGTTTCACATCAAGTAGTAGATCATATCAATACTATCATCCCTGATTTTGTTGTACCTAAATTTGCCATATCAGATTCTAGTCATTCCACTTCTATAGAATCTGTTACTATCCCTTTAGTTGCTCAAAATCCTATAAATGATCCATCTGCATCTATTCCTTCCTTAAGAAGATCTTCTAGACCTTCTAAGGCTCCTACATACTTGAAGGATTACAAATGCAGCACCATTACTTCAAATGAACTTACACAGTCCACTCATCTAAGCAGCAACAAGTCAGGTTCTATTCTCCCATCAGGTACTAAATATCCTCTCTCTAATTACATTGATTCTTCCCAACTCTCTCCTTCCTATGCCCATTTTTGCTCCCTTATTACCTCAATCCCTGAACCAAGATTCTATCATGAGGCTATTAAGGATCCTAAGTGGAAAGATTACATGAATGCTGAGATTGCAGCTTTGGTTTCTAACAATACTTGGACACTTACTCCTTTGCCTTTCAACAAAAGGGCAATTGGATGCAAGTGGGTCTATAGGGTTAAGTACAAGGTAGATGGATCTGTGGAGAGGTATAAAGCAAGACTAGTTGCAAAGGGTTTTACTCAGCAAGAGGGATTAGATTTTACTGACATTTTTTCCCCTGTTGCCAAGTTAACTACTATTAAAACTCTTCTTGTTATCTCTGCTGTGAAAGGGTGGCACTTGGTACAGTTAGATGTCAACAATGCATTCTTGAATGAGGATTTACATGAGGAGGTGTATATGCAACTCCCTCAAGGTTTTCACAGCAAAGGGGGGAATGTTGTTTGCAAGTTGAATAAGTGTTTATATGGACTTAAACAGGCCTCAAGGCAATGGAATGCTAAATTTTGTTCTGTTGTCAAACAGCTTGGTTTTAAGCAATCCAAGGCTGATTACTCATTGTTTACAAGGAGGCTTGGTGGTTCTTTCATAGCATTGGTGGTCTATGTTGATGACATTCTCATAGCCAGCAACAATGTTCAAGAGGTTGAAGCACTCAAAGTCTCCTTAGATCAACACTTCAGGCTTAAAGACCTTGGAGGCTTGAAGTCTTTTTTGGTCTTGAAATAGCTAGATCAGCCAAAGGGATCAGCTTATGCCAAAGAAAATATGCTTTGGAGATTCTAAAGGATGCTGGTATGTCCTCTTGTAAGCCTAGTAAAGTACCAATGGAGCAGAATTTAAAGTTGAGCAAGCTACAAAGTGCTTTGTTACCTGATCCTAGAGTTTACAAAAGGTTAGTTGGTAGATTGATATACCTAACCATCACCAAACCAGACATAGTCTACCCGGTTCACAAGTTGAGTCAATTCATGTCCAAACCAAGGAAGCCTCACTTAGATGCAGCTTACAAGATTTTGCAGTACATAAAAGGCTGTCCAGGTCAAGGAATTTTCTTGTCTGCAGCTTCAGATTTTCATTTGAAGGCTTATACAGATGCTGATTGGGCATCTTGTATAGACACCAGAAGATCAACCATAGGCTATTGCATATTTTTAGGTGATTCCTTAATCTCTTGGAAGTCTAAGAAACAATCTATAGTCTCTAGATCTTCTGCTGAGGCAAAATACAGAGCTATGACTGTCACTGTGTGTGAGCTAACTTGGCTGCTATCATTGTTGAAGGATTTGGAGATTTGGCATCCTCAACCTGCTCTTCTGTTTTGTGACAATCAAGCGGCCATTTATATTGGAGAAAACCTTGTGTTTCATGAGAGAACCAAAAACATAGAGGTTGATTGTCATGTTGTTAGAGATAAGGTACAAGACAATGTGGTTAGGCCGTTTTTCACTCCCACACACACTCAGTTGGCAAATTTGCTCACTAAGGCCCTTAACAGTTCACAGTTGAGACATTTGTTAAGTAAAATGAATGTTATGAACATTCATGTTTTAGCTTCTCTTCCTCAGGGGGAATGTACAGCCTTAGATGGTGATAGATCAGTTGCAAAGAAAACAGATGCAGATGCAAGCAACAGATTAAATTCTCATCTTGAGGGGGAATGTCAAAGTTTGAAGGTAAATGAGAGTATTTCAAGATGAGGTCTCAGATTAGGCAGAGAGGCAGAGTATTGGGGTAGAGTATACATGTGTATGTGTTGATGAAGTTTGCCAACAATTGCCTCAACTACAAAGCATACGACCTGTAGCTTTTTGTTGTAGTGTAGTTAGTTTATTTGTGTTGACACATGTAAGGTGATGATCAGTTGTATGTTGTAATGATCAGATGGTGGGAAGTTGATCCGTGTAATTCGGAATTGGTTAGAGATGGTTAGATTATTCTCTTTTTTTCTTTGGTCTATATAATCTTTTCTGTAACTATTTTTGATTAATTGATTCAGATATTTTTCAGAGCTTCAATTCTTGATTCTCTTTCTTTCTCTCTCTCTCTCTCTCTCTCTCTAGCTTCACTGTGTTTGTTACACTCTGTTTTCTGACAGGGTAAACCCCAAAATCTTGGTCTATATATCCTGTTAGTTGGTTATGTTCAAGCCGAACCCTACATAAGGTTCGATAGTTTTTAAGACTAACTGGGATAGGACCAGTGAAATTGTTAAAGGCTGCACTGAAATTAGTAAGCTTTCCACCTTGACACACTTGTTGGGGTAAGTGGCCAGTGAAGTTGTTCTCAGCCAGGTGTAGAGTAACTAAGGAAGAAAGGTTTCCTATTTCTTCTGGAACAGAACCAGATAACTTGTTTTTCAACAAGAACAATTTTGTTAGTTTTAAAGTCCCAATACTAATGGGGATTTGTCCCGAAAGCTGATTTTGAGCAAGACGAAGAATGGTTAAGTCACTCAAATTACCCAAGGATGAAGGGATAGGACCAAAAAAGTAATTCCCATCCAAAGCCAGTAGAGCCAGGTGTTTCAGAATATTTCCTATTTCTTCAGGAATTCTGCCAACAAGGCCATTAGTTTGGAGGAGAAAATTTTTTAGACTAATGAGTCCGGTTTTAGAATTACCGGTTTCATCAGGGAACAAACGGCTATCTAGTTTTCCTGTTATATTGTTTTGGGAAACATCAAGCTCATAAACTTTTGTGAGATTAGCAAGAGAAAGTGGGAGCGACCCATTGAAGAAATTAATGGAAAGGTCAAGAAATTGGAGTTTAGAAAGTGTGCCAATGTTCATTGGTATGGTGCCTTTGAGTTGGTTTGATCTATGATCAAGGTGAAGAAGGTTTGGAAAGGAGAGGAAATCTAAGTTTTCGAGGGTACCTTTCAATCCAGTGTAATTAAGCTTTATTTCAGTCACACTCCCTTCATTGTTGCATGCTATTCCACGCAATTTGCATGGACTTGAAGCTCTACTTGAATTGAATTGTGCTACCCATGACTACAGAATTGGTTGATCCGCTGGGAGGCTTTTTATCCATTTGAGTAGAGCCTCAACTTCTGCCTTTAGATTAGCCTTGCAGGAGGATAGCAAAAAAAACCAGCAAGCAACTAAGAGTAAAAGTGAAACATGTTTTGGGTTCTTTCCTTGGCAATAGCTCAGAAGTCGGAACACTTTTTTCTGTTTTTTCAAGTGCCAAATGCCAATGACTTCTGTCAACTTCACTTAAATAACACTCCTCGTTAAGAGCCTTCTAGTTCAATTGGCATTTTTTTGTATTTTCAATAAAAACATTTAAGATTCAAATCCTCAGTTCTTCATTGTAACTATCAAATTATTAAAATATTTTTAGCCCCTTTAGAGTAATCTTTCTTGAAGAATTTTAGCGCCTTAATTTTTTTTTTTTATTAAAATATTTTTTAACTAAAGAATTTTAATTTCATAAAACTCAAATATATAAACAAAAGTTTTACTCGCATTTTAATATTTTGAGGGTCAAATTTAAATATTTATTATACAAATAAATAAATTCATGTGAGTCCATGGTCCGCTTGGTCCCAACGTGAGTTGGTATTTGATCTATGAGAAAACAGAGTGTAACAAACACAGTGAAACTAGAAAGAGAGAGAGAGAGAAAGAAAGAGAATCAAGAACTGAAGCTCTGTGAGAAAATACCTGAATTGATTGATTAAAAACCAAGTCATTACAGAAAGATTATATATATGTAGTCTAAAGAACAAAGAAAATAATCTAACCACCTCTAACCAATTCCAAGTTACACGGATCAACTTCCCACCATCTGATCATGACAACACTCAAATGATCATCACCTTACACCTGTCAATACAAATAAACTAACTACATTACAACAGAAAACTACAATATAAACTGATTACACTACTGCAGAAAGCTACAGGTCGTTTGGGCAAACCTCATCAATACATGTATACTCTGCCCCAATACTCTGCCTCTCTGCCTAATCTGAAACCTCATCTTGAAATGCTCTCATTTTCCTTCAAGCTTTGACATTCCCCCTCAAGATGAGAATCTAATCTGCTGCTTGCATCTGCATCTGCTTTCTTTGCAATTGATCTATCACCATCTAAGATTATCCATTCCCCTTGAGGAAGAGAAGCTGAAACATGGATGTTCATAACATTCATTTTACTTAACAAATGTCTTAACTGTGAACTGTTAAGAGCCTTAGTGAGTAAATCTACCAGCTGAGTGTGTGTGGGAGTGAAAAACAGCCTAATTACATTGTTTTGCACCTTATCTCTAACAACATGACAATCAACCTCTATGTGTTTGGTTCTCTCATGAAACACAGGGTTTTCTCCAATATAAATAGCTGCTTGATTGTCACAAAACAGAAGAGCAGGCTGAGGATGCCAAATTTCCAAATCCTTTAACAATGATAGCAGCCAAGTCAGTTCACATACAGTTACAGCCATAGCTCTGTATTCTGCCTCAGCTGAAGACCTAGACACTATAGATTGTTTCTTAGACTTATTGACAGTAGAATCATTAGAAACAGAATGAACAAAAGATTTGAAAACTGACTCTAGGACAGTAGTTGCTTCTGAATCAGTTTTGCAATTTTCTGAGGTTTGTAGCAGATAAAGATTGTTGTGAAACTTACCCAATCCAATCACTCTCCAACAAGTAAGGTCCTGTATAAAACAATAGTTTAAAAGAAAAACCAAACAGCATGATAATGATTTGGTTAATTTGCTCACTGATATCAGATTAAATGAAAATGCTGGAACACAAATCACATTTTCAAGAATCAAGGTTGGGGTAAGTTGGACTGTGCCTATGTGTGTGACAAGAACCCTTTCACCATTAGGCAAATGCACAAAGGATGACAATGAGCTAGTTATGCTGGTGAAAAGGGATATAGAATGAATAATGTGATCAGTGGCTCCTGTGTCTATAACTCAAGTTTCAGCATCGTGAGCTATTTTATTTGAAGGATTTTCAGAAAAAATTGAATTCTTCAAATTAAGGCAAATAGAATCCTGGAAAGAGGCACAAGAAATACCTGAGAGAGCAAAATTGGCTGCATGAACAACATCTTGACTGGTAGAGGAAGAAGCATGAGAGCTCAGCATTGACAGTAATTGCTGGCATTGCTCAGCTGTGAATGGGAAGGAGCTTGATGTAGCCTCGGATTGACCATTTTCACCATCAAATATCACTTGATTTGCCACAGAAATTTTTCCTTTTTGCTTGTATCCTGGTGGGAATCCTACTAGTTTGTAGCATTTTTCCATGAAATGGCCAAGTTTTCCACAATGACTACAAACAGGTTTGCCCTTGCCTTTGTTCTTTCCTCCTTGATTGAACCCTTGAGTCTTGACTGCCAGAGCTGTTGAATTAACTGACACACCACCTCCATTGAAACCTAAAGCCCTCTGCCTTTCTTCTTGTAGCACCAAAGAGAAGGCTTTGTCAATTGAAGGACTTGGTTCCATCATTAGAATCTGAGTTCTGACTTGTGAGAAAGCTTCATTCAAGCCATTGAGGAATTGCATCAACGCATCTTGATGATTGAAGAGTGTGATTTTGTCATTCACTCCACAAATGCATCAACCACATGAACAAGATGGTGAAGGCCTGAGATTGAGTAACTAATCCCATGATGCTTGAAGATTAGTGAAGTAGGTAGTCACAGTTGCATCTCCTTGCATAATTGTTGAGATCATCTTCTGAAGCTGGGAAATTCTTGGACCATTAGCTTGAGAAAAACGGTTTCTGAGTGAATTCCAAACCTCCATTGTAGTGTTTCTGTAGATCACACTTGTAGTGATATGAGGTGAAACAGAATTCAAAATCCATGAGGAAATCATGGAGTTGTTCTTCGACCAAGCAATTTTCTCCAGGGGCGTGATAGCCATAGAAATCATGACAGAGCGATCAATGAAACAGAGCTTGCTCTTCGCATCTAGTGCCATAAGCATAGCCCTAGCCTAATTGGGATAATTGTCCTCAGTCAAGAGCTGAGTAACAAGAATCGCACCTGGTGACTCTCCATGGTGCCAAAAGAAAGGGCTTCTCGGATCCTCCATTGGAGAAAGCTCACGATGAGCATTAGATAGAGAAGCAGTGGAAGAAGGAGCTTGATCTTGATTCTGATTCACCATTAATGGAAGCAAAAAGAGCTCTGATACCATATGAGAAAACAGAGTGTAACAAACACAGTGAAACTAGAAAGAGAGAGAGAGAAAGAAAGAGAATCAAGAACTGAAGCTCTGTGAGAAAATATCTGAATTGATTGATTAAAAACCAAGTCATTACAGAAAGATTATATATATATATAGTCTAAAGAACAAAGAAAATAATCTAACCACCTCTAACCAATTCCGAGTTACACGGATCAACTTCCCACCATCTGATCATGACAACACTCAAATGATCATCACCTTACACGTGTCAATACAAATAAACTAACTACATTACAACAGAAAACTACAATATAAACTGATTACACTACTGCAGAAAGCTACAGGTCGTTTGGGCAAACCTCCTCAATACATGTATACTCTGCCCCAATACTCTGCCTCTCTGCCTAATCTGAAACCTCATCTTGAAATGCTCTCATTTTCCTTCAAGCTTTGACATCATGTGATTAAAAATACACAAAATTATTTGAATTGTTACGTAATAAATTTAAGAAGCATATCCGGCCTTTTTCTGATTTCATCTAATAAGCCACAAACATGTATCTCACTGACAAATGGTGGAGAGGTCACTTCTCTTGAGTTCAATCTGTTTCCAAAACAAATGGCCAAAAATTTCAATAATGTCGACATTGCCCTGTTAGCATTGCAGCCATTGAACTCTAGCCACGAAGAATTTTTCTTGGGATTTTAGACCGGACTTGATTATTTATTTGGGATATAGACCATATTGGCTGAAGGTCAATTAGTTGGAGATCGTTTATGAGAAATTTGTTCAAATTGATACTCTCTATCTCTGTCTTAAAAAACAAATGGCACTCGTTAGAAACAAAGTAACAAGATAGTCTCAAACAGATGGCAATACATGCATGAACTTGAGCAATAATAGGATAGCTTTCATGCTATAGGTTTTCTAGAGATAAGGTTAGGAACTTCGGTCTCTTCCAACAACTCATAGTTGACTCTAGCCCAAGGGAGAACCAGTAAATCGGGAAAAAGTCAATCGTTGATGAATATTGACAAAATGCATGCCTCAGAAGTGAAATTCAACAAAGAAAAAATTGAATGCCAAAAATTTCAAAGAAGTCATTGGTCAATGGGACAAATCTATGATTTCAAGTTAGGGAGGCCGGAGTATAAGAAAAAAGAAAAATTTAAACCTATTAATGAAATTACTTTTTTATCCACTAACAACAGTCAGTAATAACCTAGCATTATATTTATTATGAAAATATTATAGACATAGTATTTTAAAAAAAAAAAATTCAAGTAAGCATTAATAAATAAATAAAAATTTGGGTTAAAGATATACCTAATATAATTTTTTTTTTCAAAAGCCCTGGAGGCCCAGCCCCCCTTCAGGGGTCTGTCTCTGACTGTATGAAATAAAAATTTTCAATCCCAACATCGTATATATGTTCCATTAGCCAGTCTTTAGAATATAATAATCACAATTCAAAGAAAGATTTTTTTTGTGAACAAGTTTTGAAGCAATAGCGAAAATGAGTTTTATATAAAATGATGATGAGGGAGAAATTTTAAAGACAAAATTCGTGCTTAATGTGCTAGTGTAAAGAAAAAAGAAAAAAAAATTGAAGAAAGATAGTATTTTGGCAACAGTAATAGCTAAAATCCTCTCTTTCTAAAAATGATTTGGAATAGAGGTAGAAGGTAAATATTTATGGTCCAAACTAGGGTTTTGGAGGGTTCCTCGAGGATTCTAAAGCCTCTTAGATGATTAGGCAACATCCCTCATAGATATTGATCATTTTGAGCTTAAATACGGAAATAGAGTTTTTGGTAGCTCTGTGTACATATGTATTGTTATTTGTTCATGCGTACACATGAATGGTAGATGCATACATGCTCCAATGTCTTGAACACAAATAGCCACTCTAAATTCATATAATTATAACTCATGGTTTTAAAAAACCAAAATGGTCAAAGAATTGAAAACAAGTTTGGTTTTCAGTTTTTACCTATTGAACCACCAGTTTTCTTGAACTGATTTCGAGTTTGGTTCTTGGTTCAATTGGTCAGTCCAGTCTAGTTTTTAAAACAATGTTATAACTTATTCATTTTAATCTAAATTTGGTTAAAATTGTATCCATTTTGAAGTCATAGATGTCTACTTTTCAATGAAGTAAGTATCACTTAAAAATTTGTCATGGTTGAAAAGATATGAGCAAATGAGCGATCAAGTTTCTTTTTTCAGCATTGCCTTACAAGCTTTGAGTCATAATTACTTCCAAACTACCAAGAATGTCTTAATTACATGTGGTTGACATTTTTAAAGTTTTCCATTAGAAGGTAGGAGACCTCACTACTGATTATTGTTCCACCACTGAATATTATTTATTGTAAGGGGATGTGTTGATTTCTTAGTGAATGAATAAGCAGATTGTTGCTTGATCTATTACCAAGGCTAAATGCGTGCTTTGGCCAACACCACTACTGAGCTCGTTTGGTTGAGCTCTCATCTTGAGGACATGGGCGTTCCTTTTTTAATTGTCACTTTGAATTATTGTGAAGCTCAAAATGACGTCTTCAATGAACAGAAAAATCATATTGAGATTTGAGAGTGATTGTCACTTCATTGGTCATCATCTCTTTCATGATCTTTTCCAACTTCAACCTGTTTCTTTTGATTTTCTTATCTTTTTCTCATGCTTCTTTCCAAACTCAATCTCATCTTAGGTTTGCAACCTTGAATTCAAGAGGGATGTTAGATCTATTGGGCCCAAACATGTTATTTTGTAAATTCCACACATCTATAAGCCTATACTTGCAAAATAAGTAATCACTATAAGCTTGATTTACAGGACAAGTAACTTTACAACAATACGTCAATATCCTTAAACCATAAATGTTTTTATACCTTTTCTATTCAGTAGCATATATTGATCAAAGGCCATTTAATAATAGAAAATGTTTACGGATGCTCTAAGGGCACATTAATAATGTTATGATACGAATCTTAACATTAGCAAAATTTACATCTTTATCGTTTTCTGAAACATTATTCTTTCGGTTTTATCATTTTCTTAAACTTTTAAACATGCAGAATATTAAAAAAAAAAAAAAAAAGTATAGGGGCAGATTAATTACTGTCACACCAAGCTTGGAAGTCATGGTTACTCCCCTTAATTTCGCTTTTGAGGCAAAGAGAAGCATGAAAATGAAGAGAACCAATGAATTGAACTTCTTAAAGGCCATTGTTTTCGCACATAAAAGCATATATGTCTGCAACATGATACACGGTCTATATAACCGAAGAGCAGTTGCCTTTCATTTTCTTAATTATCCCATTCAAAGTCTTCTTTGATTGCGTTAAGTAAGAATTTCATTGTGTTTCTTGTTCATGAACTCATGAAAGTCGATTAGATTTAATCAAGACAATAATAATTGGACTCAACTGTCCAGTCCGGCCCATTCACTTCTCTTCGCCTTGTCTATTAATGTACAGTTCAAGCCCAATTCCTCATGGGCCGTAACCTACTTGAGGATATAAAAGGCCAGCCTACTTCATGCAGTAGTAATTGGAATTGGATGGCATGTTTATGTGGTACAAGGGCCAACAAGCATACACATTACTTAGTTAATTATGTTTTATTTTTTTTAATCTGAAACTTGTATTTGGATGGAAAAGTGTCCTCCCTTTATATATCTGTTAGTAATTGTGGATTTATATACTTGGTAATTTCTTTCATTATCAATAAAATTATCTTTACATAAAAACAGTTTATTCAATACTTGTACTTTACAAACATACAAAAGAGGTTTGATGTTGCCTCTGCGCCATCAAAAAAGCTCCTACCACTAGAGCTATAAATAAATAGAAATGTTTTTGAACAGGTTGGGCTCGACTAAAAAAATGGTTTATGTTGGCTTATTTAGTAAATAAGTCAAGTTCAAACCTAAATTTAAGCTTAACTAGTAAACAGATTGACTCAAACATAATAATTCTTTTTTTTTTTTTTGGGTTAAAAGTAAATAAAGGGGATTGATTTCGGAATTAAATCCCACAGAAAGGGATTTAGTTAGTAAAAAAATGTTTTTTATATAGTTTTTTGGCCAGGTAGATAGTAGGAGAGGAAATAGGTGGGTTTAAACCACAAACATCAGATCATAAGAGCACACACAACTGTATTAACAAGTCCTAACCGAGATACCAAATAAAGACCATTTATAATAATTATATGTATCACATACTCAAGTAAAAATAAATGTGCTAAAATATGACATTTTTAGCTCTATCCAGTGGTTTGAATTAGGGGAAAATGTTTACTAAGGTAGACTAGTTGAGACAATATTTGAACTTAAGATCACTTGCTTCGATAACATGATAAATAATTGATTACTTAAAACTTAAAAACTTAAACTATTACAAAATTATGAATTTAATGATTTAATCATAATTCCAACACAACGACCATGTTTACTTAGAGATACTTATCAAATAGTACTTTCAACAACAAACAAATTACGAATTAAGCAAAAAGGATCATTTTCTGTATGTAGGGTGTCACTCAATCTATTATGGAAAACCCAATATTAGGTTGGGTTGGGCTTGGCCTTGGCCTTTTGCCACGTGCTTAAAATTTTAAAATAACATTCTTTTAATTCCACAATTTATCTGAGTGGTAATAGTATTATTGTGGTGCCTAATCCCTATATTTGTGGTTCGAACTTCACATCTTTCTCTTCTATTATATGTTTATCTAAACAATAATAACAAAAAATTCTTCTCTCAATTTTTGTGATTATTAAATTATTAAAAAATATATTTTTTATATAATATATATATATATATAATTATATTAAACATTTGTAATGATCAATAGTTCATGAATGAATTTAAATTTTGGCTTACCATGGATCAAAATTGTATATATAAACACACACACACTAGCCTCATCAAGCATGTGTGATGAGGCTTTTTTTATAAAAAAAAAATTATAGTGTCATAATTTTTCATTCATTCTAATTTGAGGTTTACACGTTTTCTCATTATATTATGCATTTAGAACTACTAATACAACCAAGAGTGTCATGAGGCCAGCTTCAAAAAATGAACAAAATGTATATGGTTGTGTACAACCGGTGTGAAATAAATATTGGTTATTGGACACACACTTTGAAGTCATGATTTCAGTGCAAAGTGTATGTATAATTACGTGCAATAGTTTGTGTGAAATAAACATTACTCATTAAAATCACAATTTTAATGCTAGTCTCTTAGCATATAAAATTTGTCAAGTGAAAAACATTCAAATATTGGAATAAATTCTTGTTCGATGTTTGTAGAGTATACTTCATAACATGCAATAAGCATTTTCTCTGCAACACATCAACCAAAGAGTAAGACTAATCTTTTGCGTGCTGTATGACCTTCTCTGTTCCCACACACTTGCCGTGAAGAGAATAGAGGCACGGCTTAGTACTTAGTAGATGGCCAACAAGTCAACAAGTCAATGAAGTGGTATATGTTCTGAGGGGAAAAAAAAAAAAAGCTAGTCTCCCAAATCTTCCACTATAAAAAGTTGTGTTTATTTGTTTCCAGTTGAAAAAATGTTTAATACTTTTTTTTGGTCAAAAAAAAAATTATTAATAACAAAAAATCTGGTTTTTAAAAGCCTTCTCCCATAAAAAAGAGTTTTTCTTTTCTAGACCTAATAATTACATGAGTAATGTTATGAACATAGTAATTTTCATAGTAATTAAATTTTTAATTATTATTATTGTGCGCGCTAAAAATGAGGCTAATGGGCTCGGGCTCACACTTATTTGTATGGTGGGTTTGAGTTTCCTACACTGAGTCGTCCTCGACACAGAGACTCAATGAGATCACTTTTCTCTCATCAACTGCTAGAATCACCTTCTACTCCCTTTGCTTTCTTCCTATATATATCTCCCTCTTCACCTTATGCTCCCTTTGCTTTCTTCCTATATCTCCTTCTTTTTCAATAAATTTTCCAACCCCCTCTTCTCCCCAAACTTCCCATATTTATAGTTCTAAGTTAGTGGAGAGGTTATGATTATTTTCTAGTTAGTGCAGCGAGTGGTCTAGTATCATCGAACATAAGTAGGTGGTTAGGTGGGAGTGGAAAACGGTGAGGATAGCTTTGGAACTTGGTTTCCACTTCCGCAAATATGCTCGGCAGCGGTGCACCCAAAGGCGATGCCGGGCATCCACTGGACACCATGTTCGGACGCCGTCCACAACATTGATCGGTAAGGAGTATGAGAATTAATGGCCCAAGTGGGCTCCGGTGTGGGTGTCGTACAATTATTATTATTTTTATTAATTTTTATTTAAGCTTACTACTAATATTATATTTTTATCTATTAAATTATTAATAACAATTTGTTTCCTCGATAGTTGTAATTTTTTTATTTTGTGTGACTCTGGACTTATTTTAAAATTTTAATTGTACTCTTGGGTAACACAAGTGATTGAAGAGAACGATTAATAAAACCAAAGTCTTTAGTTTGAATTTCTTAATTTTCCTCCCCTTAAACCAGAACTCTTTAGATAGTAAAACAAAGCTTTCCTTCCATATTATATATAAATATATATATATATATATATACACTGTGCAACCCCACGCTCCCCAAGTAATTTTCATTTCCCCTCTCATGTTTAGATTCAAACGTATATATCGTTTAGAGCCTGCAGGATGGATTAGACTATCAAAGATGAGATGGTCAATATAGGGCTTGGAATCGAGAATCATCTTTACAACAATGTCAATAATATCATTTGTGTTCTTATACCTTTTCTAATCAGTAATATGTAATGGGAGGACGTCACATAATATAATTTCAAAGCTGCCGGAGTGGTCCGAGTGGATACACAAAATATTACCAATTTACCAAAATGATAGAGTAGCCCTTTATTTTGTATTCTATTTTTTTATCGAAGAAGCATATGCGGTACTGGCCGTGCTTCACTTATACCTAGTACAATGCCAAATTTAAATAATAATAATTTAAAAAAAAAAATCATACAGCAAGCAGTAGAAGCCGAAATCCCTCACTCCTTTTACTCATGAGCTACACACCTCGAACGTTATGGCGCTTATAGAGCGAGGATCACAATCATGGAGGAGGTCTACGATCACCAGGGCCCCCAGGTTGATCTGGATGAGTGCCTGGATTTGGAGCAGCCGGAGGTACTGGACCTTTTGTTAGTTTCCGTCTCTTGGAACCTGAAAGAGCAAGAAACAAATGCACACATGTAGAAGAAAAAGTAATTGGGATTAATGCCATATGATCAAGGACTTTCAAAATTAAGTATATCGATTTTAGGTGCTTTAAATTCAGAATAAAAATAAAAGAGGACAAAGATTAATTAACCAATAATAATAATAAAGGAAAACAAAAAGAAACTCAAAAGTTTTTCCACTCTAACCCACCTAAAAATTTCTTTTTAGGTGTTAAAAATACTGAATGTAATTGTATTGTATTTCATTATAAAAGAATATATATAGGTCCCTTTATATAAGAAGCATATATATGCAGTACAAGTAAATATGTGTGCTATACAAATAACCTAATTTGGACCTACAACCCATATCACTATATACGTTAACACTGCATCTACATATATTGTCGAAAGAGTTCTATCATAAGAAAGAAAAAGGACACCAAAATTTTCTTCTCTTTTTGATCCACATAATCAATAGAAAATAATAAACCTCTATCGTTTTCTGAAACATTAAACAAATTAACAGAACATAAAAACCAAGAAAAAGGGCAGATTTACCCACCAAGCTTGGAAGCCTCGGCTAATCCTGTGGATTCCACTTTTGATGAGGCAAAAAGAAGCATCAAAATGAAGAGAACCACCAAGGTGAGGAACTTCTTAGAGGCCATTAGTTTTTTGCACATAGAAGCTTGTCTAGGACATGGTAGCATATATATTCGAATCTAACGTGTAGCAGTGGTACTGTCATAAGTCATTCACGTGGGTCAGTGGTTATATTAGTAATGGTTGGAAAAATAATAGTGTAATAAATAATTTTTAAATGTGTAAATAATATTGTAAGACTCTCATTTTTAATGAAAAAGTTGTTGAAAAAATTGTTGAAAAGTGAAATTTGTGGGTTTATAAACAGTAAAAATTGTGTGAAAAAGTCATATGTTACGGTTACTGTTCAATAAACGGTATATGCAACAGTATTGCTACAGTAAAAAGTGACTGAAAAAACTGAAAACGCGTGAAATGAAAAAAAAAAAAAAAAAAAAAAAAAAAAAAAACTGAAAACATAAACGTGCAACGCCTAACGCACTGGTCAAACGATCTCTTGGTGATATTTTCTATGTTCATTCGAAAAAATTATTAAAAAACTTCATTTATTTGTTTTTAACAGTTGGATGGCACTAAAATATTCGAATCTAACGTGTAGCAGTGGTACTGTAATAAGTCATTCACGTGGGCAGTGGGGGTATTAGTGACGGTTGGAAAAATAGCAGTAAGTGATATTTTCTATGTTCATTCGAAAATATTATTAAAAAACTTCATTTATTTGTTTTTAACAGTTGGATGGCAGTAAAATATTCGAATCTAACGTGTAGCAGTGGTACTGTAATAAGTCACGTGGGTCAGTGGGTGTATTATTGATGGTTGTAAAAATAGCAGTAAGTGATATTTTCTATGTTCATTCGAAAATATTATTAAAAGTGGTAAAAATTTTAAGTGTTACGTAAAAAAATGAAATAAATAATATATAAGTTTATATGTTCATGAGTTAGATATTAGGTTAGGCTTTTGGCATATGTGAATTGGCCTATTTGTCCAAATTATAATATTTTATTATTTTAATTTTTGGGTCAATTAGTCGGTGCACAATAGTTATTATTAAAACAGAATGCATGTTCAATAACATATAATAATTTATAGTCCCCCATTCATAAAAAATAAGTTTTCCAAAAAACCTTTCCAGCGAGAATATTTTGTGCATTCATTTTGTCTCAAAGGGAGAGAAAGAGACATTAAATAGTTCGCAGAAGGGCGAAAAGGACCTAACAACTGGTCAAATTTAGAGGCTTGAACATATTCTTTTACAGTAAAAGGGCAAGAAGGACCTAACAACTTTTTTATAAATTGTTTAAAAGAGGTTTGAGGTTTATCAAATACAGTATAAGGATTTACATTAGGAAAATCAGTAATAGGGATCTTACTATCTTCAGGAATATGAGAAATTTCGTCCAAATAATCTAATCTATTTGTAGTAGATTAGTGAAGGGAAAGGTCAAAAACAGAACTAGTTGTATCAGTGATTTATGAAGATGCATTTGCCATGATAGTTTTTTTTAAGAAAGTCTCAAAGCACCACAGTCAGATATTCACAAAAAAGCTAATGAATGATTAAACATGCAATATGAACATCATGTCAATGCTTGAATTGAAAAAGTGGCAAAGTTCATAAACAGTTTATATATGGGACCTTTCATCTACATATGGGGTTGGTTGGAATTTATTGAGGTTGAAAATGTGACATAGTTCATGCATGTTTGAAATGTTTTCACCAAAAATTGCAAAAGGAATGAGACATCTAAGTCCGTACAGTTCAAAATTTAAGAGCTTCTATCAGTATCATACAACTGTCATGTAAATGTCCTCTAGCAATATAAGAACTGGATTTACAATGGTTTGCAGAAAAAGTAAGCCTCATTTGTCCAAGAAGACTAGGCCTTTCCCATATATATGTTCCAAGCATCTTATTAGGTGCAGGCAATATAAGAACTAGATTTTAATTAAAACTCATAAAATTCCAAACTTAGAACTATAAGCATAATTCTGCAACCATCACAATTTCCATTACCCAAAAACACACGCAAAAAGCCACTATATAGATTTTTTGAAAATGAATTTTAGAAAAACTACCTTAGAGAAATGACTGGAACAACCGAAGTAGTGTGCTCCAAGAACCGATCCAAACCAAACCCCAAACCAAAACCTAACGATCGGACTTCAACGAGGACAAACAACAAGCCGTTGAAATTGACACCCTCTGCTGCTTTTAGAAGAGCTCAGAGCAGAGTGTGTGTGGTAGAGGCGGAAAGAGATTTGTGGATTTTGGGGTAATCCGACGAGACCGAGCCCACTCTTGTCAAAACCGGCGAGGCGAAGTAATGGCTATGCTGGAGGGACAGTCAGGGTTGAGAAAAGAGCAGAGAAGAGCGTCAGGGAGAGGGAGGCAGAGAGAAAAACCCTGGTGGAAGAGAGGGAAAAAAGAAAGGAGAGAGAGTTTCTGAAATTCAAATTTGGGGTGTAAATAGTGAGTCCAAATCTTCTGTCCCACACTTCCTACTCCACTATATACTCCACAAATAAAAATATGTCACATGTTCATCAAATTTATTAAATGCTAAATTTATGCCTTCTATTATTTCAATTACCTAAATATGATGGGCTATTTATTTATTTATTTTAGGAAATTGTAATAATAGAAGGCATAAATTTAGCATTTAATAAATTAGATGGACATGTGGCATGTTTTTATTTGTGGAGTATATAGTGGAACAGGAAGTGTGGGACAGAAGATTTGGACTCGTAAACAGCTGCTGAAGTGAAAACTGAAAAGAGGGGAAAATGGGAGAAATTTGAAGCACGTGGATTGCCAGCTTGGACATATGACATGTCAATTTTCTGAGAATCAGATTTAATCTATGGCTGGTATTACAGCTATTGCACCCCGTGCCTAGTTGGCTTATAATATACCATATGATATTAAGCTTTTTTGTTCTATTTGCTTTGCTGGGCATTTTTTAGATTCTTTTGTTTGGTGTGTTCGTACTGTGCTGTAAATATTTGCGGATCATAATATTTGATAAATTTTTGGCATTTAACAGTTTGATTATGAGATACAATTTTTTTGAAACTGTTTCGAATGGTCATATATGTTGGTATATATAAACGATGACATGCTTATTTTCATTTGGCCTTTGCTCACGAGATATTTCAATGATTATTTGTTAGATGAATTATTTATATTGATATCTAACTTTAAACTTTATAACGATGACCACGTTTGGTGGTGCTAGTTCAAAATGATGTTCTTGGCCTTTTTATGTGCAATGGTGTATGGGCTAGATGAATAAAGGAAATTGAAAATTTTAATGGAGGCAAAAAATTTTTAATCCATTTAAATGCATTAAATTTTGGGCATGATTGTCATTTTTTAGATTTTGATTAGCCTTTACTAATTCATCAAGTGATCATCTATTTGTTAATTAAAATAGCATTGTGCGAGCTATTATTAATAATTCAAATGTGTGGATATAAGTCCAACTGTCCAGGAATGAGACTAATTACACACTAGTGGGGATGTAATTATGAGGTTTCACTTTGAGTTAGAGAGCGTACAGTTCACCCATTGGCCAAAGGTGTTATTTATTTATAAAGTTTAAGGCATAATTATTTGTATTGGTATGGAGGACACACGATTATTGTATTTGAGCACATATAGTCTTATTTAATTGAATCTAAAAAAAAAAATCTTATTTAATTACATACATGTATACATAAGTGTGTGTGTGTGTATATATATATATATATTTTTTTTTTTTTGGGCATGTGTGTTATTATTGTTGGTATGAGCTAGAGCACCAATAAATGAATTGTGGTTTTCAGCTCCTGAGAGTCTCAAGTTTGTGAGTTGATATTTAGAGTTTATTTTGGGTGTAATGGATTTGTATTAGTTTATATTTGTGAGAGATTAGTATGTTGCATTCATAAAGTTTATGAGTCTTGAAGAAATTTTTTTTTTTTTTTAGATTGTATTTGAATTGATGAGGATATATATATACACACACACACACACACACACACATCATGCACTCTTGACGAAATAATCACTCTACAAGTATAAGTACTTGTGAGGTGTGAGGGGCAAAGACCAATATTCAAGTTTCTAAGAGAGAGTTTCTCACATATATACATTTAAATTATGCTAGAATAGAATTTTATTTTAGATTTAAAAAAAAAAAAAAAAACTTCCATCAAATAAATAAATCATAAGTTAAGTTCAGCCAAGTGCACGCTTGACCAAAGCCAAAATCAAAAGCATATTTTGTTCATACGTTTTTCATAAGCAATATGACGCTTAAGAGAGTGACATAAATTTTAACAGTATAGTTTACCACTTTCTCTGAAATGATTTCTTGACAATGTTAGGGATGCAAGAAAGGATGGCCTGACTTAGGACTGTAAATGAACCAAGCCGATCATGAATAACTCTGGTTCGGCTCGATAAAAAGCTTGTTCATGTTTGTTTGTTTATAAATAAGCCAAGCTTGAGCCTTAATTTTAGGCTTGTTTAATAAACGAGCCGAGCCCAAGCAAAAAATATTGTTCACAAACAAGCTCGTGAGCTATTAGGCTTGGTACACAACAATTCAAGCATAGACTCATTTATAAGTTTATATGTGTTAGCTAAATATACTCATTACACCTTTCTTAATAATAACATGGCCAACATGAGACCACTACCTATGTTACCTTAATTTTTTTCCTTCCCTTTAAACTGATCAAGAACCATTTTAAACTATAGTTACATTTAAAAATAAATAAATAATTAAGTAGGTCACATATGATCATTCCTTATTAATCATCTAAAGTAAGTTATGAAATATGTTAGTACTTTCTCATTCATAATAGTTACTGTGGGTCAGAAAATTGGGTAGCCTTGGCCCACTCAAAGCCAGGCCCAAACGGCCCACGCCGAAGATGCATGATGGGTCCGAGGATAAAGGCACAAAGACCAACCCCCGAGGAGCATGACCGAGGATGGCTCTGTCCTTGGGCGTCCGAGACCTCGGGGGAGCACAAGGACCACCCCACCAAAGGAGATTCCTTTGTCGTCCGAGGAGGGGAGGGCCCAGTGCCACGCGTTGGCAACAGAAATGTGGAGAAGGGGCAACCCTGGGCAAACCGTTACCTCGGCATTGAATGCGCTCACCTAACCCCCCTGACCGCATTAATGGGGATGTAACCTCTCGACAGGGCAACATCGATCAAGGTGAGCCACTTGAGCACGGATAAGACCTTTGATGGGACGGACGGTCAGAAGAGAAGCCAATAGATGATCAACAGGAGGAGGAAGAGAGGGATATATAAGAAACGTGAGCAAAGTGTAATAGGGGGGTTCGAGAATGCGAGTTTGGGAAGGGAAAACCTCTTCGGCCATGGGCTGAGGAGCATCCCTCAGTTGTAAATCAGTCTTAGTATCTTCCAATAAAAAGAAAGTAGTTTATGCTCCGTGAAGGCCGGCGAGCGCCTAAACCTTCGATCCACTCTCTACAAATTCATTGTTCTGGGTTCGTTGGGCCTTCGACCCACATCTTTTGGGTTTGGGCTACGAAAGCAGTCCCTACAATTACAAACAAGTATTTTTCTAGTCTTTCACCATCTAACGTAAATGTAAAAATTGTATTTTGAACAATTGTTGAAGCTATAAACAAGGAATAGTGAATGAATGAATTTAATTATATAAATTATTAATTTGAATAATATCTAATCATAAGTAAGACTAAATGCATGATAAAATGAGTATACTATTTTTCTTCTTCTTAATTTTAGAGATTTAAGCATTTAATAATGTAATTTTTTTAGATCTCAAGTTCAAAAACTTGACTTGAGCTTGAGTTTGAGCTTGATATTAAGTTTCAGTTTGGCTTGACTAATTAATCAAGTCAAACCAAGTCAAGCTCAAGTTTTTTGGCTTTCTCACGAACTCAAGGTTAAACACTATTTTTAAGCTTGTCACAAGCTCAAGCCAAGCTTGAGCTTTTGATTTTTTCTGATGAGCCAATTTTGAACATGCACTACTTAACAAAACTCGACTTATTTACAGTCCTAGTTTGACTTGTATCATTGTAACTTGTAAGACCCACCTTCAAAAACGAACCAAGTTTCTGTTCAAACAAAGCATTCCCTAAGAAAAGAAGTTTCTGGTCAACAAAGCAAAATCCTAAACAAAAGAAAGGAAAACTGCTAGGCAGCTTCTCTTTATTTTCCTCCCACCAGCAAAACTAGGGAAAAAAAAACAATAATTAAATATTTTGCTAGACTAAGACATCAATTTGTTTTTAGTATAAACAATTTTTGAATTTTATATCTCTTACACGACAATATGAAACTTTATCTATCTACCATAAAGATAGAGTTTTTTTTTTTTTAAATATTTTATTTAAGTTAATTATGAATGAAAAAGGAGTAAGGAGAAGATGATGAGAGTGACTTTTCTATTTGGGCGTGACCTCTCTCGCTTACTAAAACCGGTCTTGCAAGAGGAACCCATAGATAAATCGTAAGTAAAATTCAGCCGAGACGCTTGACCTCGACTAAGAAAAATCAAAGTCTATATGGTGTGATGGCTAAAGCTTTAAAAATTCAAAAACTTTTTGCCTGGATTTCTTGACCAAAGGCCGTATTTGACGGAGATTGATTTGTGAGTGGTTCACACTTCACATCGCTACTCTGATGAAAATGATAGCTCTTGCCTGGAGACTGGATGGCCCACTTGACCCAACATTAGCCATTTGACTCTAATCCAGGGAGCACCTATGTCAGGAAAATTTATTGGGTATTTTATGAATCGACAGGTATTGACAAACCACACATTATCCTTCAATCAGATATTTTATCCTGGACTTTAGTTTTGGGCAACCAAAGCCTGAGTAAAAATATGTTATAATTCATGAATAGGAAAAACACTGAGGGGCTGTTTGAATTTTGGATTTCCATCGCGGATAACTCTATTTTTATAGTCCATAATTCAAAATATGTGAGTTTTATGGTTAAAAAATGTGTTTGATATTGTTTTCAATTTTTATTTTCATCATTCAATTATCTGATTTTTTAGTGATAAGTTACGAAAATTGAAAATACATTTTAGGTGTTTTTAAGTTATAAAAACAGAGTTATGATGACATTTTTTAATTAAACCCACGTACCCAGCCGCAATGTTTGACAAATGGACTGATTTTTTTTTTTTTTTGTGTGTGTGTGTGTTTGAAACCCAGCCGCAACTATTGACCTAAGTTTTAAAAAGGAGTCTGTTTTTGAAGTTGAAAAATGGGTCTGAGTTAAGGTGCCAAATGGGGATTTGAGAAATTGTGGTATTTTAAATGAAGAGTAATGAGTGATAGGTGACGAAAATTGAGTAAAGAGTGATGAGTGATGAAAAAAAAAAAACAGCCCCTAAAATTCCATGTTAAATGTACCAATGAAAACTCAATCAGTATCCATTCAATATTCACAAAAGACAAAATAAAAATAATAATAAAAATAAAAAATAAAAACTCAAAAGTTTTTCCACTCTAACCCACCTAAAAATTTCTTTCTACATATATTGTCGGAAAGAGTTCTAACATAATAAAGAAAAAGGACACCAAAATTTTCTTCTCTATTTGGTCAACATAATCAATAGAAAATAGGCGTAAATGCACTTTTAGTCCCTATATTTTGAACTTTTTCCATTTTAGTTCATACATTTTATTTTTACCACTTTTTGTCTCTAAACCAATTAATGCCGAACATTTAAGTCCTTGAAGCACTATTCCGTCAGAGAACTAATGGGAAAATTGACGTGAGCATTAAAATATTATTAAAAAAATTATTTAACATTTTTTAAATGCCAAAATTAAAAAAAAAATTAATTACTCAATTTTAATTAAAAAAATGTTACGCAAAAGAATAGAAACCCACCGAATCAAAGA
Source organism: Quercus suber (assembly GCF_002906115.3). Taxonomy (NCBI): domain Eukaryota; kingdom Viridiplantae; phylum Streptophyta; class Magnoliopsida; order Fagales; family Fagaceae; genus Quercus; species Quercus suber. Next base: position 873,627 of record NW_027069551.1, on the reverse strand, counting down.
ACATGAAACCCAGCAAAAGAATAAAAACCCAGCAACCAAAAACCTCATACTCTCTCTCCTAATTTTCTCTCTCTACCCTCTCTCACTCACCGCTTGCCCTTTCGTCTTCATTCTCTCTCAAGACGATCTCAAAGACGCCACTTCATCCTCCTCCGACAACTCGCCCATCGATCCCACCACTCCCCATGACTCGTCTGAGTGGGACGAGTTTGACTCCGAGTCTCACTCACCTCACAAGTCCGAAGACGAGCTTGACCCTGGCTCTTGGCGCCCGATCTTCAAACCTGACTCCTCCTCTTCCACCTCGGCCCCACCCGATCCAGTCCTCGCCTCGGAGTCCGATTCGCTCTTGATAGGGTGGCCATGGAGATCGACACCTTGTAAGGTATCCTTGGCGGCCTTAGCGACTTCAATTCACTTGAAGAAGACGAAAGCATAGCTGCGAGAAGAGTAGGAGGTGACGCTATTGAGCGCATTGTACTAGGCAAAGAGATCCATGAGATCTAAGTTTGCAATGTCGCTAGCTAGGTTACCGACCCAGAGATTGTTCGACGACGTCTTCGATTCGTCGGAGTTGCCATCGATTCTTCTTGGCCTGGTGTTCATCATCATCGATTTGTTGTTCGAAGGCGGCATTTGCGAATCGATTTGAAATTAGGGTCTCACCACAGAGAGAGAGAGAGAGTGATTGGGTTTGGAGAGAGAGAAAGATAGAGAGATTTGATTTTGGGGAATGGTCTAGAGAGAAAAAAGAGAAGTGGATGAGAGTGAAAAGAGGGGCGGATGAGATTTGTTTGGGTTTGGTGGTTTCGGGTTTCTGTTGTGTTTATTTTAAATTTCTGGGTTTGTTTTTTCATGTGGCTTTTATTATTTTTCTGGGTTTATGGGTTTGATTTGTTGGAGGATTTCGTGGAGGAAAGTGATTTTGAATGAATTTTTGCATGTTTAATTTTCTGGGCAACCTTCATGTTCTTTCCTGAAGAACATGAAGAACATGTTGCTTTGTTCTTCTAAAAATAATGAAAAGAAAAAAAATTAATTACTCTTTTAATTGGTTTATGTTTGTTATTGTATTCTTTGTGTTTGTGATATTGTGTTAATGTTTAAATTTGAGTTTGTGTTTTTTGTGTTTGGTAAGAATATGAATCATATACGAGGAAGGGCATAAAGAACATGAATATGTTCTTCTAAGTTCTTCAAAAGAATAATATGTTCTTTCTGAACAAAAAAAAAAAAAAAAATTGGAATAAAAAAAATTCATTTTAATTAAAAGAAAGTAAATTTTTTGTTTGAAAGAAAATAAATTTTTTTGTTTGTTTTTTTTTTAATTAAAATTGAGTAATTAATTTTTTTTTTTTAATTTTGGCATTTAAAAATGTTAAATAATTTTTTTAATAATATTTTAATGCTCACGTTAGTTTCCCTGTTAGTTGGCTGACGAAATAGTGCTTCAAGCACTTAAATGTCTGGCATTAATTGATTTAGGGACTAAAAGTGATAAAAATAAAATGTATGGACTAAAATGGAAAAAGTGCAAAATGTAGGGACTAAAAGTGCATTTACGCCTAGAAAATAATAAAACTTTATTGTTTTCTGAAACATTAAACAAATTAACAGAACATAAAAACCATGAAAAAGGGCAGATTTACCCACCAAGTTTGGAAGCCTCGGCTACTACTCTGGATTCCACTTTTGATGAGGTAAAGAGAAGCATCAAAATGAAGAGANATGATTGTCATTTTTTAGATTTTGATTAGCCTTTACTAATTCATCAAGTGATCATCTATTTGTTAATTAAAATAGCATTGTGCGAGCTATTATTAATAATTCAAATGTGTGGATATAAGTCCAACTGTCCAGGAATGAGACTAATTACACACTAGTGGGGATGTAATTATGAGGTTTCACTTTGAGTTAGAGAGCGTACAGTTCACCCATTGGCCAAAGGTGTTATTTATTTATAAAGTTTAAGGCATAATTATTTGTATTGGTATGGAGGACACACGATTATTGTATTTGAGCACATATAGTCTTATTTAATTGAATCTAAAAAAAAAAATCTTATTTAATTACATACATGTATACATAAGTGTGTGTGTGTGTATATATATATATATATTTTTTTTTTTTTGGGCATGTGTGAGCTTGATTGGATATTAATGTGTTTAATCCTAATATATGTTTTGTAATATTTCTTTGGATGAAATATATGTTACATGCCTTAGTTGATATGCTTAAGTTGTCTAATCTTTTGAAATGCACAAGAGTCTGTTATGAGTGCTTATTAAGTAAGCAAGGATGAGGCATTAGAGATATTCATTCATTATAAGAATGAAGTTGAAAAATAACTCAATGAATGTAATAAGTTCTTGATTATTGTAGAACTTGTGGGGGGAAGCTATATTTCCACCAATTATTTGATCATTGAGATGCCTTAAAAAGAAAACCACTAAGACACCTTGTGAATTATGGAAAGAGTGATCGCCTTTCTATAAATTCTTTAAATGTGGGGGTGTTTGATAAAGAACCATTGATTGTGTTTTCATTGGTTATGGTCATAACAGTAGTGCATAGTGCTTTTCTAATTTATGTATCTATTATTTTTATATGCATGACAATTAATTAGAATATAATTCAAGTGTTAAACTTTCTTAAAGAAGGTTTGAGTCTACGTTTAGTATCTCTCATGAACAAGAGTTGATGTAAGAGAGGTTGAGCCTAAACGTAGTAAAAGGACAAACGTCATGGTTGTTTGGTCTAGATTTTCTAATTGATATATTAGAAGATCAACTTAAAGCTTCAAAGAAGCAAAATCCTAAAGTGCCTTCTTGGAAAAGAGATTGTCAATAGTGCAATAAATCCATCTTGGAAATCTATGCATAGTGATTGGTGGATCTACCACCTAAGAGTTTGAGAGTTGATGGAATTATTGACTATTACAAGAAAAGACTTGTTGTAGAAGGCTATAAAGGAAAGGAAGATATGAATTTTCTTGGTACACAATAAACCAAAGGAGTTTATGGTTCTAGTACAATTTTTTTAATTAAAATTGAGTAATTAATTTTTTTTTTTTAATTTTGGCATTTAAAAATGTTAAATAATTTTTTTAATAATATTTTAATGCTCACGTTAGTTTCCCTGTTAGTTGGCTGACGAAATAGTGCTTCAAGCACTTAAATGTCTGGCATTAATTGATTTAGGGACTAAAAGTGATAAAAATAAAATGTATGGACTAAAATGGAAAAAGTGCAAAATGTAGGGACTAAAAGTGCATTTACGCCTAGAAAATAATAAAACTTTATTGTTTTCTGAAACATTAAACAAATTAACAGAACATAAAAACCATGAAAAAGGGCAGATTTACCCACCAAGTTTGGAAGCCTCGGCTACTACTCTGGATTCCACTTTTGATGAGGTAAAGAGAAGCATCAAAATGAAGAGAACCAACAAAGTGATGAACTTCTTAGCGGCCATTGTTTTTTGCACATAGTAGCTTGTCTAGGACATGGTAGCATATATACCGAAGAGCATATATACAGAAGAGCAGTTCCTCTCATCTTCTTATCTTATTCAGAGTCTTCTTCTTTTTCCTTTTTTCTATTTTTTATTTTTTTAAAAAAACTTTTTATAGAACATTCAGAATCTTCTTTGAATACGGGTTAAGTAAAATTTTTAAAAGTCTTACTTGCTTAATAGCATATGAAAATAGGGGTTATTATTATTATTATCATTATTATGTTTTTTTTTTTAAGAAAAACCAATAAGATTATTGTAGGGACTGTTTTTGTAGCCCAAGTTCCCCAACAATACATTTTTAGAGAGTGGATCGAAGGTTTAGGCGCTCGCCGGCCTTAACGAAGCATAAACTATTTTCCTTTTATTGATGGGTGCTAAGCCTCATTTACAACTTAGGGATGCTCCTCGGCCCATGGCCGATGAGGTTTTTCCTCCCCAAACTCACATTTTCACCCCCCTTCAACATTTTGCTCACATTTCTTATATATCCCTCTCTTCCTCCTCCTGTTGATCATCTATTGGTCTCTCTTCTGACCGTTTGTCCCATCAGAGGTCATATACGTGCTCAAGTGGCTCACCCTGATCGATGCTGCCTTGTCAAGGGGTTACATCCCCATTAATGCAGCCAGGAGGGTTAGGTGAGCGTATTCAATGCCGAGGTGACAGTTCGCCCTGGGCTTGCCCCTTCCCCATAATTCTGTTGCCAACGCGTGGCACTGGGCCCTCTCCTCCTCGGACAGCAAAGGAATCTCCTTTGATGGGGTGGTCCTTGTGTTCTCCCGAGGTCTCGGACACCCGAGGGTGGGTCCTCCTCGGATATGTTCCTCGGGAGTTGGTCCTCGCGCTTTCATCCTCGGACCCCTCACGTATCCTCGGACCCCTCGCGTATCCTCGGCGTGGGCCCTGCTTGGAGTGAGCTGAGGCTACCTGATTTTCTGGCCCCACAGTTATAAATAAATTTTTTTTAGAGAGTTTCAAAGTATTTTTCAATTGTAATTTCTTATTCTTTATATTATTTTTTCTTTCTTTTATCCATACATTTTTTCTTTTTCTTTTGTTCTTCTTATTTTTTCTCCTCCACACACGTATACCTACTCTTATCTCTATCCTTCATTCTTATTTTCCTTTTCTACTTAATTCCAGAACACATTCTCCAGCTCTCTTTTTCTACTTAATTGCAAAACATTCTCTAGCTCTCTTTGTGATACGTCTCACATAATCTTGCTTGCCTTTTGGTTTCATTATCTTCAAACACACACAGACACGCATGGAGAGAGAGAGAGAGGAGAAATCACCCTTGTTACACCATGCCCCCATCGCCGCTCCTCCTCCTCACTGCGGAGTGCATGTAGCCAGGGGTCATATCTGCTTCTATTTTTTTTTCCTTGTTTTTGATTAGTTGTTGTTTTTGATTTTTGATTTATCAGATCAAGTTCTATTTTTTTTCTTGATCTTTTTATTGCTGTTCTATTTATTTATTTATTTTTTCTGTTCTTGATCTGTTGTTGTTGTTGTTGTTCTAATTTTAGATTTGTTGTTTAAATTTAATTGGTTTTATGAGAACAATAATTGTTTTGTGAGAAGAAACAAAGAGAGAGAGTGTGAGACCCAAAAACAAAGAGTAGAAGGAGAAAGAAGTGATAAAATATTAAGTGCTGGAATTTTTTAATGAAAAAAATCAGTTGCTAATTAATCACATGAGCAAATTTTTTTTTGAATTTTAGAGACTGTTGAAGCTTTTTTTTCCTCTATTTTATTTTATTTCATTCTCTATATTTTGGCTTATCTACTCGGTTGAAGATGCTCTAAAGCCGCTTCTTTTCAAACCGGTTGGACCGGATTATTGTCCAATTCAGAGTCGTATAAACGGGTTTATTCGTTTTTTATAATTTTTTTTTTTTTTTGAGGAACTCGTTTTTTTATAATCTATAAAGCAACGCACAGGTCACATCTCATTGAATTCAGTCGGTGAAAAAAAGAAAAAAAGAAAAAAAAAAGAAGGTCATTGCCCAGTAGAGCAAGGATAAATAATGCATCGAAAGTCCCTAATTAATAATTAAGTCTACCTCCATAAAGAAAAATGAAAATTCAGCTAAGTCAGGAAAATTTATTTTGTGAACTGACAATTATTGATAAAGTACATGTCTGGAGTATCTAGTTTCATCTATCAACCTCATGTGCGGAAGTTTATTTTTGAAAATGTTAAGGAGACATCACTTATTTTATATTTGAGTGTAATTTCATGCATATATACTGATAATTTAAAAACAATCATAATTACACACACATATATATATATATATATGAGATTTAGAATCTAATTGTATCTAGACTCTTCGGTTTTGTACTTTTAATTGAATTTAGATTCTTCAGTTTTTGTACTTAAAATTTACTTGTTACAAAAATTAAAAAATCAAGTGAAATACATGGAGCAAAATTGAATTTTAATTAAAATTCAATTTAGAATTTAATTGAATTTATACTTTTTTATTTTTGAACTTAATAATTCACTTGACACATAAATTTAAAAATTAGATAAGACACGTGGCGCAAAAGTATATTATAATTTAGAATTTAATTGAATTTACTCTTAGTTTTGGCTATTAATATATATATATATATATATAGATTTTAATAATAAAAATAAAAATAATTTTTATTTAATTGACTTAATAAAAAAAAAAATTAGTTTACGGACAATCTCAGGTACACCCCATGTGTTCACCAACCTCTTCTAAAGTTAAAGGGTGTTGTTTAATTAATTAATTAATTAAAAGAAAAGTCAACAAATGTCCTAAGGAAATTGATTTAGAAACTATTTCTAAAAATATTTTATGAAAAAAAAATATAAAGTAATTAATTTTTTTAATAACTTTCTATATTTATTGTAAATACCAGATTTGAACTCTTAGCCTACTACGTAGATGGACTTAGACTAAAAAAAATCCAAAACAACAAATTTATAGAGATGGTTAGAAAACTGGGATTTAGTTAATCAAACGAACACTAGAATGAGCTCAGATGATAAGAGAATGAAAAGAAGAAGGTTTGTATTGAAGAAAAATCGTCCTCGGTAAGGTCTGAGAATGNTTAGGAAATGATTTAGAAACTATTTCTAAAAATATTTTATGAAAAAAAAATATAAAGTAATTAATTTTTTTAATAACTTTCTATATTTATTGTAAATACCAGATTTGAACTCTTAGCCTACTACGTAGATGGACTTAGACTAAAAAAAATCCAAAACAACAAATTTATAGAGATGGTTAGAAAACTGGGATTTAGTTAATCAAACGAACACTAGAATGAGCTCAGATGATAAAGAGAATGAAAAGAAGAAGGTTTGTATTGAAGAAAATCGTCCTCGGTAAGGTCTGAGAATGTCTGTTCTTATATATTATTCTCAAGTTTAGTTACAAATTTGGTTCCTGAATGTTTCAATGTTTTTCTCTTGAATTCTCGATCCCCAGTCTTGTTGCCTTCTCATTCTTTTATACTCCCTCCCCTTTTCATCTTCATCTTCTACCTGTATGCTAGATGTTTGGTGTTGATACTTGTCCCATCAGCCCATTTCATAAGTCTTCATGTAATAGCTGTAAGGCTGAAAAGATACTGTTCAGGTTTCACCTCCACATTAATGCGGTCAGAGAGTTAGCTACAGAGTATTTAATGCAGGTAGTAGCTTTCTCCTTAGATATTTTAGGGCACTTCCCTGTCTACCATCTTTGCAATGCTTATCGACACCAATGAGACTTCTTGGAAATCACTCTAAGCGACAGATAACATTTTTGAACCTTAGAAGTGGTCAGCCGAGGATGCATTTATCCTCGGCCCACTCCCTTGAGTCATTATGGTCCAAAGCTGACCTCTATTTACTAATACAATCTTTTCTAATAAAGATTTCTCCTCCTCAGACAATCATTCATCCTCGAATTGGGCCACAAGCTTGTAATATAAACAAATGATAGACTTTTGGGCCCAATATCTCTACATTTATTATAAAAGTGGTATCAAAACTTTTCTAAAATAGTTTATTAACAATTGTTTTAAACATACTTGTTAACATGACCCATTAATCAATGAACACAAAATCCATTATTCAAATTTGTTACAACATCTCAAGTAGTGAATTTTATTTTCATGGCATCATGGTCTAAAACTGTGCTGTGTGACAAGACATGCGATAATGGTAATGATTTGATGATGATGAAATTAACAAGAAGTGTGAGTAATAAAATCAATTTATTATAAAAAGCATGATTTTAAGGTTAACTTCATAAGCATGGATGGGCCAAAGTTAAAATTTTCTTGCTTTAAATTGTGGATTGAAAAGAAGCATCGGGGTCATAGTGGGTTGAAAATTGGGCCTTCTTATTAAAGCCATTCTTCATTCTCTGATTTGGACTTGATCTTGGTGCCAAAAGACCATCTAAACTAGCGAGAGGATGGGATTCAAAACAAGTGTGAGCATTCCGTAGGCCTATTAACTAAATTATGAAACCCATTATTATAAACTGAGCCCAACCTACATAACTAGCCTAAGGGAATCCCAATTCATTTGCTTAAGTTTAATTAGTAAGCCAACGTTTTGGTGCTTAAAACCTCCTTATACCTCTTTAATTGATTTATCACGAGGAGCTTGATGAATTGAGGAAGAAGAAAAGAGGGGAGCATGAGCCTGCACAAATAGAGTAAGAAATTATCTTAGAATCGAATAAAAAAGTAATCTTTCTTGAAGAATTTTAGCCCCTTTTTTTTATTAAAATATTTTTTAACTAAAGAATTTTAATTTCATAAAACACAAATAAAAAAAAAAGTTTTACTGACATATCAATATTTTAAGGGTCAAATTTAAATATTTAAATATGAATATTTATTATACAAATACATAAATTTATGTGAGACCATAGTTAATTCACTTGATCCCAGCATGAGTTGGTATTTGATCATGTGATTAAAATACACAAAATTATTTGAATTGCCATGTAATAAATTTAAATAGCATATTCGGCCATTTTCTGATTTCATCTAATAAGCTAAAACATGTATCTCAGTAACAAATGGAGAGGACACTTCTCGTGAGTTCAATCTGTGCCCAAAAAAAGGGCCAAAAATTTCAATGATGTCGTTGCCCTGTTAGCATTGCGTCCGTTGAACTTTATCCGCAAAGAAATTTTCTTGGGATTTTGGACCGTACTTGATTATTTATAATTGCGATATAGACCATATTGACTAAAGGTCAATTAGTTGGAGTTTGGCCCAGCCCCCTTCATGAGGAGAAAGTATACTATGTTTCAGTAATCCCAATTTAACATCTGTTTTGGTATTTCTTATCCAATAAATGAGTGACGTCTGTTTCAAAAAATCATATCAGACTACTCTAATAAATTAATCACAATCTTCTATATTATCGGGAAGATAAATTAATCATTTATTGGAGTATTCTGATGTGGTTTTTTGAAATAGGTATTACTCATTTATTGGGTAGGAAATACTAGAACAGATGCTGAGTTAGTATTACCGAAACATTTTATACTTTCTCTTCCATGGGTCTGTCTCTGTCTATATGAAATAAAAATTTTCAATCCCAATGTCGTATATATGTTCCATTGGCTAGTCTTTAGAATATAGTAATCACAATTCAAAGAAAGATTTTTTTTTTGGTGAACAGGTTTTAAAGCAATAGCGAAAATGAGGGAGAAATTTTAAAGACAAAAGTTGTGCTTAATGTGCTAGTGTAAAGAAAAAAAAAAATTGAAGAAAGATAGTATTTTGGCAACAGTAATAGCTAAAATCCTTTCTTTCTAAAAATGATTTGGAATAGAGGTAGAAGGTGAATATTTATAGGTCCAAACTAGGGTTTTGGTGGGTTCCTCGAGGATTCTAAAGCCTCTAAGAGCATTTCGAGCAGCTTCACCAAATTTTTATATTATTTGAACAGTGAACAGTGACATTTAGTTTTTACTTACCTACTTTTTTAAATACACTTTCCAACAAACTCTCTATCCTTTTCTCTATCCGATTTAAATATTATTTCTTCATTCTTTCTTTAATATTTCCTTTTCAATCTTCTTTCATTCATCTAATTTTAATGAGAAGTGCTACGTTCTTAACATTTTACAATATTTTCACAATAAATCATATCTGGTAAGTTATTGTTGATTTTAATTTGAACACATCACTTAAATATTTTTTTTTTATCAGTATTAGTTAGTAACAATTCACCACTTAAGATTTATTATGAAAGTATTGTGAAAATATTGTAGTAGCATTTCTCAATTTTAATTTCTTATTCTTTATTTTATTTTTCCCTTATCTCTTTTCTTTTTCATCCACACATTTCTTTTTTTCTTTTTTTTTTTTCCTCTTTTTTTCTCCTCCACACCTTTCCCTTATCTCTATCTTCACTTTTCTTTTTTCTTTTCTTCTCTAGCACTTCATCTAGAGCTCTATCCTTCACTTTTCTTTTTTCTTTTCTTCTCTAGCACTACGTCTACTCCAGAGCATTCAAGAAGCTCTCTCTCTTTCTTTCTCTCTCTCTCACACAAAGATCGTTGGCGGATGACAAAGGCTAGAGGACAAGTGGACAACCTTTTTCCTCCTCCCACCATTGCATGTCCTCCTCCCCATCGAGGCTCAGATGGGTTAGGTTTGCTCTTTTTTTTTTTTTTTTTTTTTTGGTTCTAATTTGATTAGTTTTAAAATTGTGATTTGAGTTTGTATTTTGATTGAGAGCTCCGTCAATTTTGTGCTTCACCGTTGTTTTCTAATGAGAAGCAAGAGAGAGAGGGAGTGCAGAAGAAACAGAAATGGAGGAAAGAGAAAAAAGTCTTTTTTTATTCAACCATATATTATTTTAAGGGAGAACATTGTTTAGAGGTGCTACAGTAATTGCTACAGTGTTATCTACTTGTAAAGAAACACTGTAGCAATTCTAATCTAAAAAATGGAGATGGAGAAGCTGTTGAAGTGAGTTTTTGGTGTGTTTGTTCTCCAAAATTGGTTTTAAAGAACCTATTGGAGATGCTCTTAGATGATTAGGCAACATCCCTCATAGATATTGATCATTTTGAGCTTAAATATGGAAATAGAGTTTTTGGTAGCTCTGTGTACATATGTATTGTTATTTGTTCATGTGTATACATGAATAGGATATGCATACATGCTCCAATGTCTTGGACATTATAAAGTTTTAATTTACAACTATTTTATGTTAGCTTTTGATGGGATAGCAAAAATTACATCTATGGTTCATCCAGAAGAGTCGTCCATGATCACCAGTTAGCCAAACGGCCAGACCATCTCTGATTCGTCCAGATATGTCGTCCCTGAGTATGGATCAATGGAATAAACCTCAGGGAATCAAATCGAAGGAGTCGTCCATGTGCAAAGCGCATGGACGACCACAACAATCTGACAAAGAGTCGTCCATGGGCATTGCACATGGACGACCACACAACACTTAACAAATTCTGAAGCAGTTAATCAGCTCGTGTTCATCGCCACCAATTCCTCCCAAGTATGTAACTTCCAGCAGAAGTTATAATTTCTATAGCCGTTAAGGAAATTATGTCTGGATTCCACAAATCTGGGGGAAGTTATTGAACCAATAACCGCCCCAAAGTTCCCTATAAAAGGGCCGGTCTGAACCAAGTAAAGGTATGAAATACTAAAATTTTTACTCTCAATACAATTAGAACTCCATTGGTAAGAAGATACTAACTTAGCCATCGGAGGGTTTCAGGCCGGTCCACCCTGGTCCCCTTTAATATTTTGTTTACCTTTCAGGCCTTCGCTACCACTTTCAGCCCATCGAAGCCGAATTGTCCAGCCTACTGATTCTATTCATCATCAGTTGGCGCTGTTTGTGGGGAGAAATTATCAGTGAAAACTTTAAGTTTGACGATTTATTCTTCTCCGATAAAAGACTGTATGGTTCGGACTAGATCGAGGGCCACTAGCCCAGGCCACCAAGAGAGTAGGGGGACAGAGACACAAGCGTTTTTCATCCAGCTTGTTAACTATAGAGCAAGGGGAGAATGAAAGCCTGCGTTTCTACATCACGCGCTTCAACAGGGAAGCCTTGATAGTGGATGAGGTGGACGACAAGCTACTATTGGCACCCTTCCATAATGGGGTTAATTCGGATTTATTTATTCACAAGCTGTATGAAAAGGAGCCCCAGTCCATGGCTGAACTTGTCCACTCAGCCCAAAATTTTATGAACACAGAAGATGCAATCATAGCTAAAAAAAGGAAGAGAGTTGAGAGAATGGAAGTCAACCCCACGCGTCATTCTGATCAGGGGCCTCGTCCAAAGAAGGGACGAACGGAAGATAAAAAGGATCGAGATAGAGATAGCAGGAAGGTAGGCCCATCGACGAGGAATCAGAATTACACACCCTTAAATGCCCCACTCGATCAGGTGCTCATGCAAATCAAGGATGACCCTTCCTTGAAGTGGCCAGAGAAGATGAAAGGAGATCCTAACAAGCGCAACAAGAATAAATATTGTCGCTTCCATAGAGATCATGGGCATGATATGGACGAGTGTTATGACTTGAAGCAGCAGATTGAGAATCTTATTAGACAAGGAAAGTTGAGGCATTTCGTTGGAAGGGATCATAAAGATGAAAAATTGAAAGCGAAGATGGAAGAATCATCACAACCCCCACTCGGAGAAATAAGGGTTATCATTGGTGGAACTTCGACAGGACAATCCTCCAAAGTAAAGAAGATGTATCTCAAAGCGGTGCAAAATGTCTAACTCTCTAGACGACCCCCAAGGACGGGAGAAGCAGACGAGCCAACAGTCTCTTTTACAGACGAAGAAGCTGAGAGGATTCATCATCCACATGATGATGCGATTGTCATTACCCTACTTATTGCAGGTTATACAACCAGGATGGTGTTGGTGGATAATGGAAGCTCGGCGGATATATTGTATTATCCCGCCTTCCAGCAGATGAGGCTTGGACGAGATCAACTTCGTCTAGCATGCTCACCACTGATAGGATTCGGAGGAATGAAAGTGCAGTCCGTTGGCACCATTACATTACTTGTAGTGGTGGGGTCATACCCGCAGCAGATAACTAAGGAAGTGAATTTCCTTGTGGTGGATTGTTCATCCTCATACAATGCCATCATTGGAAGACCAACTTTAAACAATTGGAAGGCAGTAACATCTGCCTACCATCTATCAGTCAAATTTCCTACGGAATGCGGGATTAGACAAGCACAAAGAGATAAGTTGGCAACCAGAGCGTGTTATCTAGCCATGTTGGCTGTGGACGAGCAGGTGCAGATTATGAGTATAAAAGAAAGAAGAATTGTTGCAGAACCAACTGTAGTATTGGAAGATGTTTTATTACAAGAAAATGATCCTAAGAAGTTCACTAAGATTGGAACAGGTATGAAAGAGAAAGTGAAAGAAGGCCTTGTCCAGTTTCTGAGGAAGAATACCGATGTTTTTACGTGGAGCCATGACGACATGCCTGGTATTGATCCGAGGGTAATTACTCATCGGTTGAATGTGTTCCCCTCTTCTAAGCCTGTTCGACAAAAGAAGAGAGTCTTCGCTCCTAAAAGAGACGAGGCTATCAAGGAAGAGGTTCAGAAACTGACTACAGTGCATTTCATCCGAGAAGTCTATTACCCGGATTGGTTAGCAAATGTAGTGATGGTAAAGAAGGCAAATGGCAAGTGGAGGATGTGTGTAGACTTCACTGACTTGAACAAGGCCTGCCCTAAGGATAGTTATCCTTTACCACTCATTGACTAATTGGTGGATTCCACAGCTGGCCATCAGTTGCTGAGCTTCATGGACGCCTTCTCAGGATATAATCAGATAAAGATGGATAAGGCTGACCAAGAGAAGACCTCTTTTATTACCAGTCAAGGTTTGTTTTGTTACAAGGTGATGCCCTTTGGTCTAAAGAATGCAGGGGCAACTTATCTAAGGTTGGTGAATCATATGTTTCATCCAGAGATAGGACGAAATGTGGAGGTGTACATGGATGACATGCTTGTGAGGAACTTAGACGAGGGAAGCCACTTTGACGATCTTCAGAAAACCTTTGAAACACTTAGGCGATACAAGATGAAACTGAACCCAAGTAAATGTGCATTCGGAGTATTGTCAGGAAAGTTTCTAGGATTCATGGTTTCACAGAGAGGAATTGAGGCAAATCCAGACAAGATCCAAGCCATATTGAACATGGAACCACCGAAGAACATCAAGGAAGTCCAATCCCTTACTGGACGAGTTGTAGTGCTTAACAGGTTTGTTTCAAGAGCCACAGACAAGTGTTTGCCATTTTTCAAAATTCTTAGGAAGGCATTTGAGTGGACAGACGAGTGTGAGAAGGCCTTCCAGGACCTGAAGTACTACCTTACTACGCCTCCATTGTTGAGTCCGTCCGTGCTAGGAGAGGAACTATATCTCTATTTAGCAGTTTCCCCGCATACCATGAGTTCAGCGTTGATTAGGGAGGAAGAAAAGGTGCAAAAGCCTGTGTATTACATTAGCTGAGCATTGAGAGGAGCAGAAGGAAGGTACCCACTGATAGAGAAGTTAGCGTTTGCACTGATAACAGCTTCTAGGAAGTTAAGGCACTACTTCCAGGTTCATGTCATCAATGTCATGACTGACCATCCACTTAAGAAGGCAATGAACAAACTAGAAGCTGCGGGACGACTGATCCAATGGGCAGTTGAGCTCAATGAGTTTGACATTCGGTATCAGCCGAGGAATGCAATCAAGGCTCAAGCCCTAGCAGATTTCATTGTAGAGTTCACTCCGAGCCATGAGGACCCGGAAGAGAAAGAAGGTAATAAAAAATGGGTCGTCCATGTAGATGGATCATCTACGCTGTATGCAGGAGGTATAGGAGTTGTTTTGCAGTCACCAGAAAGAGATAAACTGAATTACAAGGTTCGCTTGCAGTACCAGACAACTAACAATGAAGTGGAGTATGAAGCCCTTCTTAAAGGGTTGGAGTTGGCTAAATCTGTAAAAGCAGGCTCGGTGCTCATCTTGGGAGACTCACAATTGGTCATAGGCCAAATAAATGGAACATGTGAAGCTAAGGAAGATAAAATGAAGAGGTATTTGAAGAGGGTGTTACGCCTTGTGAAGAAATTCAAAGAAACTAATTTTGTTCAAATCCTGAGGGAAGAGAACATAGAAGCAGATACCTTGGCGAAGGAAGCCTTCGCTAATGAAGCGATGGACAAGATTGATGAAATACAATACATGCCAAGTATAGACCTCCCAGAAATACTGCAGATAGAAGGTGAAGAAAATTGGATGACCCAAATAGTATCATATTTGAAGGATGGAAGGCTTCTAGAAGGGAAGGACGAAGCTAAGAAGCTCAGAGTTAAATCAGCTAGATACGTCCTTATGGACGAAGTGCTGTACAAAAGAGGTTTTTTACAACCATACCTAAGGTGCTTAGCCCCAGATGAGGCGAATTAAATACTTAAAGAAGTTCATGAAGGAGCGTGTGGTAACCATTCAGGAGCTAGATCACTCGTCCACAAGGTCATCCGTGCAGGATACTATTGGCCAACCATCCAAGCTGATGCTAAGGCATATGTTAAGGTATGTGGTCAATGTCAACGTTTCAGTAATATTCCTAGACAACCGTCAGAATACCTTACCCCAATGATGTTCCCTTGGCCTTTTGCACAGTGGGGTTTGGATATTTTAGGCCCCTTTCCAACTGGAATTAGACAGATGAAGTTTTTGGTGGTAGGGATAGATTATTTTACTAAAAGGGTAGAAGCTGAACCCTTAGTGAAAATCACACAGCAGAATGTCAAAAACTTTGTCTAGAAGAGCATTGTATGCAGATTTGGAGTGCCTAGGGTGTTAGTGTTTGATAATGGACGATAGTTTAACAACACACCCTTCAAGGAATTTTGTGAGCAACTAGAAATCAAGAATCACTACTCCTCACCATTCCACCCACAGGCCAATGGACAAGCAGAAGTGGCAAATTGATCCTTGTTAAAAATTATCAAGACTCGGCTTGAAGGGGCAAAGGGAGTATGGCTGGACGAATTACCTGGTGTTTTGTAGGCTTACAGAACAACGGTGAGGACTCCCACAAGAGAGACTCCTTTCAAACTGGCTTATGAGAGCGAAGCAGTCATACCTGTAGAAGTGCATATGGCCAGCCATAGGGTAATAAAGTATTAAGATAAGGAAAACAGTGAGCAACTTCGTCTTAACCTCGATCTTATAGACGAGGTAAGGATGGATGCGGAGCAAAGAGCAGTAAGGTACAAAAATCTCATGGCTAGGCAGCATGACGCTATGGTGAAACCTAGGCACTTCAACATTGGGGATTTCGTCCTGAAGAAGGTTTCTTTGGCCTCCAAAAACCCAGCCCATGGGAAACAGGGACCAAATTGGGAAGGACCTTACAGGGTAGTCAACTGCAAAAGGCAAGGATCTTACTACTTGGAAGCCTTGGATGGAAGAAAGCTTGAACACCCTTGGAATGTTGAACACCTAAGAAGGTACTATCAATAAAGGGTGATCAGGGACGAACATCGCTGCAGGACGAGTGCCATGGACGATTTGAAACATAGTATTATTTTCTTAGATTTGCTTATTATTACTATTGTGTTTTAAGTGTATATGTATTTTGTGTTGCTCATGGACGAAGTTATGTTTAAGTATTCTTAGTTTCCTAAAAAGCACTAGCTCTCCAGCATGTGCTAATATTGTGGACAAATGATCATAGAGTATGGATTTCCAAATATATATATGATGTATTTCTAAGTATATGTTTGATTGTATGGGAATCCTTAAATTTCTATGATTCAAGCTGATCCACGGAAGGCGAAAGGATAAAGTAAGAAAAATAAAACTCAAGGTATGTCCATCCAAACTCAGGATAGGATAAAACCTATGGTATCTCCGTCTAAGCTCAAGACGAGATAAAATCCCAGATATATCCGTCCAAGTTCAAGGCGAGATAGAAATTGGGATATCATTGTCCAAACCATGGATGAATACTAAGTGTGAAGAAACACACAGTCCATGGACGAGCCTAAACGGCTAAATAATTTATCACATGGATACTAAGTGTGAAGAAACACACAGTCCATAAACGAGCCTAAATGGCTAAATAATTTATTTCATGGACGAGAATTCGCTGAGAATACTATCGTCAAGGACGAATAAATGATCGCCTCTAGCTTGAATAAATGATTGAGCTAGCTAAAAGACGATGTTCATAAACGAGTTAGAGATGTATTTTAAGGGTTCATTTTCACTCCAGCTTTATGATGAAAGAACTTCATCCATAAGCCCAAGCCGAAGTGAAATGTTTTCCTAATAGCATGGACGATACTAATAAGGTATGTTCATAAATCCTTAAAACATATTCAAAAATGATAGGAACAATGGAAATGAAAATCATTCATTCATGAAATCTAAGGCTAGACCACCACAGTCCAAAAACCCTTGAAAGTAATGAGTAATTGTTAATAAAAGCTTGTCCATAAAACTTGGACGAGATTATAGTACTTGAATAAATTTAAATTAAAAAAAAAAAAAGAGAAGTAAAAGCCCAAAACACTAGGGCACTTTCAAACAAAAACATAAAAACTTTTTGAAAGCTGAACTCATTTTGCTGGGTTGGTCTTCGGATTGTCCTGGCTCACCTCGTTATTGGCATCGTCCTCCACATTGACGTCCTCAGAGCTCGTCACAAGCAAGGAACTCTCTGTGGCAAGGGGGATCTTAAATGCATCGAAGTTCAAGTCAGGGAATGCGTTCTTGGCATCAGCACGAAAGTCCTCATACCCAGCAGCATAATGGTTGTCTAGACGATTCTTGTATTCGTCAGACTTCTTGAAGGCTGATATGGCTTCCTCACGTGCTTTCTCCAAGGACGAAGTAAAATATGAAACTTGTCCCTCCAAGTAAGCGATGCGAGTATCCTTCTCAATAGCATCTGCTTTAAGTTCCTCAACCTCGTCCTTCAGTTTCGTCTCTATTCCTTACAAGCGGTTGAGATCCTCAGACAACCTGATCACTTCCCCCTTTTTTAAAAGAACTTCATTATTTAGCTCCTTAGCTTTCTCTTTTGCCGTCTTGGCCTCCTCAGCAAGTTCCTTGGCCTGGCACGTCGCTATATAAAATTTTGACATAGCCTGTGCATGGACGAAGGAAAGTTAGAAATTCTATTTAAAAAGAAAAGAAGAAAAACTTCATTGTCAGTGACGATTCCTTTGAACGTCCTCCATGCATAACCCTCGTCCAGCACCAAGTTAGAAGGACGATCAGAGGGTTCTGACGGATGAGGCTTGCGAGGAGTCTTAGTTGGAGGGGGAGTAGGATCAGTTGTAACAGGATGAATTATCTGGACGGGCTCCATGTTAGCAGGAGGATCGTCCAGATTCACCATCGGAGGAGTAAATTTAGGGACCTTGGGAAGAGATGAAGTAGTGGTTTTTTGTTTTTTGGAGCCTCGACGACTAGGAAGGTCGTTCAGGTCCATAGCACTTGAAATCTTCTTGGATTTTCTCTTCCCAGCTTGGACAGTAGCCTTCTGGACGACTAGAGGCACATGAGCATCCTCGTCCCCACTCGATACTGTTTTTTTCCTTGTTTTCTCTCATTGTAATTATTCCTACAATAAAAGAAATTAGTTAAAAAAAAAAGAAAGGAAATAAAGCTAAGATGGACGATACTTACTTCTACGGGTAGTTTCTTCGTGGCCTAGGTTCTCAGCAATTGGTTCTGGACCAAGCCCCTACGTAGCCAAACTGCTGAAAGTTACTAAATCGTGAAAAGTCCTTCTAGGGAAGGCACGGACTTGGTCAATTCGATCCAAGTATAATCTATCCAAACGTGGACGAATAACAGCTGCATCAATAAAAAGCAAGGTGGTTAGACGATTGAGAATTGGAAAAAGTGTAAGGAAATAAAAGAAATAATGTAGAAAGAAAACATACCCTCAAGACAAAGGTGACCTATGGGGCTGGTAAAAGGAGGGAAGAGGGCATGACCAACATCTATTGGGTCCCTAGCCCAATTTCCAGAAATAATAAAAAACTCTTTTTTCCAGAACCTGTTAGATGAGCTACGACCCTTTATTAAGCTATAATGAGAGCCTCTGGACGAGAACTGGTAAAAACTAGCTGACTTTTTTTTATTTCTGAGGGTTTATAACAGTAGGGGAACTCGTCTAACACTTGCATGGCAACTATCGTCCTCCAACCATTGGGGTTAAGCTGGTTAGGACCAATGCCTAACCTATGAAGAAGACCTCTACAAAAAGAATTTAAGGGAAACCTAAGACCAGCTAAGAGGTAAGATGTGCATATTTCCAAGCCAGAAGAAGGAGAACAACACCACTCTCCTTCCTTGGGTATACAAGGTTCAAACTCCCTAGGGATTTGGTATCTATCTACTAATACTTTTAACTTAGGGGCGTCTAAGGTGGATGCTACTTCAGGTGTACAGCTGTATATTACGTTCTCCTTTTCCTCCTCCTCATCCTGAGAAGGGCTAGGTGACACTTTGGACGAGCTAGCCCCAGCTCTAGAGGCCGTCCTACGTTGCATTTCATGAAATTCTTCTGAGGAAATGCCAGGAACCTCGGACGAATAATGCTCGTCCGAGGAACTACTACTATAACTAGTACTACCCTCACCACTCTTAAAACTCCCAGACGAGACGTCCTGATACTCGTCTATTTCTCTCTCTGTACTACTAGGCGAAGACATAACTAAAATAAAGAATAAGACGAAAACCTAAAAAGGAAGAGGAAATACCTGACAGAACTAGGATGAAGGCTAGACGAGAATCTTGGACGAGATAGCAGAACGGAGTTTATGAGAAAGGTAAAGGGCAAGAAAGAGAATATGCCTATTTATAGGGCCCAAGAGTAGGGTCAGCAAAGCGACACCATCCACTAAGAAGATGACACATGGCAATTGCGTGGAAAAATGTAATTGACTTAACTACTCAACAAATTAAATCACAACACATGGCTACATAAAGGGTATTAAATCCTTATAATGTCCTTGGACGACACCCTGGACAGGGGGCAACTAATGGGATAGCAAAAATTACATCTATGGTTCGTCCATAAGAGTTGTCCATGATTATCAGTTAGCCAAGCAGCCAGACCATCTCTGATTCGTCTAGATATGTTGTCCCTGAGTATGGATCAATGGAATAAACCTCAGGGGATCAAATCAAAGGAGTCGTCTATGTGCAAAGCGCATGGACGACCATAACAGTCTGACAAAGAGTTGTCCATGGGCATTGCACATGGACGACCACACAACACTTAGCAAATTCTAGAGCGGTTAATCAGCCCGTGTTCATCGCCACCAATTCCTCCCAAGTATGTAACTTCCAGCAGCAGTTATAATTTCTATAGCCGTTGAGGAAGTTATGTTTGGATTCCACAAATCTGAGGGAAGTTATTGAACCAATAATCGCCCTAAAGTTCCCTATATAAGGGCCGGTCTGAACCAAGCAAAGGTATGAAATACTGAAATTTTTACTCCCAATACAATTAGAACTTCATTGGTAAGAAGATACTAACTTAGCCATCAGAGGGTTTCAGGCCGGTCCACCCCGGTCCCCTTTAATATTTTGTTTACCTTTCAGGCCTTCGCTACCACTTTCAGCCGATCGAAGCCGAATTGTCGAGCCTACTGATTCTGTTCATCATCAGCTTTAATTTCGTGCCAAATTTGATTGTAATTTCTTCAATCATTTCCCTGTATTTTTGTGGGTTTTTAATTGTAAGGGATGAATGTGAGAGTGTGTGAAGACTCAAGCTTAAAACAATGAAGAAGTGGATTTTGCAAGTGCCTCGCAATAAGCTATCTCGGGAAAGAGCCAGGTGTAGAGCACATGAATGGAATGCGAAGAGTCATGCTAGCCTGGAGTTTTTGCAAGTGTCTTGAGGGTAAGGTCTTCTTGTGAAATATTCTGTTTAGCTAATTTGTCATGTTTTGTTTTACGAAGTCTTTACCCACACTATATTGTAAGGAGTGCTTTTTAGAGTGAAAACTCTAGAAAATACACTTGAGAGTTAGAGATTGTTAGACCTTAAATCATCTACACATTTTCTTGTGGTTTTCCTCTACTCCTACATCTCCATCTCTAAATCCATGAGAGGTTGATAGCCCAAACACTTACCACACCTAATCTGAGTGTCAAGTGAGATTTTGGTGTTGCTAGGAAGCATTAAAAGGTCATTCATTGGCGGATGCAATCGGGCTGAATTGTGGAATCCGGGAAAGCTAGAGAAGACAAGGTTTCGAGAAGCCAGTTAGTAGCAGGAGTTTGGAGGGCTCAAGTACATTAGGTAGACAAGACTTGGAGGGTCTTTTGTTATTCGTGTACTCCAACTTATTCTCTAGTGGATCGATTTACCGCTTGGAGGGCGGTGAAGAGGTTTTTCGCCGAGTTCTTTGATTTCCTCTTCGATAACACATCGCGGTGTTATCTTGTGTTTGCATCTCTCTTTCCTACTCTTTAAGCTTATCTTTTATTTTTGATATTGGATGAATATGGCTTAGGGTAGTTGTATCGATTGTTTGTGCTCATATACTCTTATTCCGCACTTATGGTCCATTTGGATTGAGGGGGAGAAAGGGAGAGTAGAGCAGAGTAGAGTAGATTTAGCTCAAAATTAACCTATTTTTAGCCAACTCTTGTCTACTCCCCTTCACTCCTCCACCTTCTTTCCTCCATCCAAACGAGCCATTAGTTTAAGTTAGAGTAAAAGTAATCTAGTCGTAATTTTTATTTGGGGGTTTGAACAAGCTCCTGTGTTTTCACACAAATCCGAGCTTTCAGACATAAATAGCCACTCTAAATTCATATAATTATAACTCATGATTTTAAAAACCAAAACAATCAAAGAATTGAAAACATGTTTGGTTTTCAGTTTTTACCTATTGACCACTAATTTTCCCGAACTGATTTCAAGTTTGGTTCCTGGTTCAATCGGTCAGCCCAATCTAGTTTTTAAAACAATTTTATAACTTACTCATTTTAATCTAAATTTGGTTAAAATTGTACTCATTTAAAAGTCATAGATGTCTACTTTTCAATGAAGTAAGTATCACTCAAAAATTCGTCATGGTTGAAAAGATATGAGTAAATGAGCGATCAAGTTTCTTTTTTCAGCATTGCCTAATAAGTTTTGAGTCGTAATTATTTCCAAACTATCAAGAATATCTTAATTACCTGTGGTTGACATTTTTAAAGTTTCTCATTAGAAGGTGGGAGACCTCACTGATTGTTGTTCCACTATTGAATATTATTTCTGGTAAAGGGATGTGTTGATTTCTTAGTGAATGAATAAGCAGATTGTTGCTTGATCTATTACTGAGGCTAAATGCGTGCTCTGGCCAACACCACTACTAAGTTCGTTTGGTTGCGCTCTCTTCTTGAGGACATGGGCATTTCCTTTTTTAATTGTCACTTTGAATTATTGTGAGCTCAAAATGATGTCTTTAATGAACAGAAAAATCATATTGAAATTTGAGAGTGATTGTCACTTCATTGGTCACCATCTCTTTCCTGATCTTTTCCAACTTCAACCTGTTTCTTTTGATTTTCTTATCATTTTCTCATGCTTCTGTCCAAACTCAATCTCATCTTAGGTTTGCTACCTTGAATTCAAGAGGGATGTTAGATCTACTGGGCCCAAACATATTATTTTGTAAATTCCACACATTTGTAAGTCTATACTTGCAAAATAAGTAATCACTATATGCCTGATTTATAGGACAACTAACTTTACAACAATACGTCAATATCCTTAAACCATAAATGTTTTTATACCTTTTCTATTCAGTAGCATATATTGATTAGAGGCCATTTAATAAAAAAAGATGTTTACGGATGCCCTAAGGGCACATTAATAATGTTATGGTACGAATCTTAACATTAGCAAAATTTAAATCTTTATCGTTTTCTGAATATTATTCTTTCTGTTTTATCGTTTTCTTAAACTTTAAAACAGACAGAATATAAAAAACAGAATAAGGGCAGATTAATTACTTGTCACACCAAGCTTGGAAGTCATGGTTACTCTCCTTAATTTCGCTTTGGAGGCAAATAGAAGCATGAAAATGAAGAGAACCAATGAATTGAACTTCTTAAAGGCCATTGTTTTCGCACATACAAGCATATATGTCTGCAACATGATACACTGTCTATATAACCGAAGAGCAGTTGCCTTTCATTTTCTTAATTATCCCATTCAAAGTCTTCTTTGATTGGGTTCAGTAAAAATTTCAACGTGTTTCTTGTTCATGAGCACGTGAAAGTCAATTAGATTTAATCAAGACAATAATAATTGGACTCGATCTCCAGTCCGGCCCATTCACTCTCTTTGCCATGTCTATTAATGTACAGTTCAAGCCCAATCCCTCATGGGCCGTAACCAATTTGAGGATATAAAAGGCCAGCTTACTTCATGTAGTAGTAATTGGAATTGGATGGCATGTTTATGTGGTACAAGGGCCAACAAGTATGCACATTGCTTAGTTAATTATTATAATAATAATAATTTTTTCTAAATCTGAAACTTGTATTTGGATGGAAAAGTGTCCTCCCTTTATATATCTGTTAGTAATTGTGGATTTACATACTTTGTAATTTCTTTCGTTATCCATAAAATTATCTTTATATAAAAAGAGTTTATTCAATACTTGTACTGTACATAACATACAAAAAGGGTTTGATGTTGCCTCTTGTTGTGAAATTTTAAAGTACTCGCAAGTGTATGAACCGTACCGAAGTATAGTTTGACAAGAACGAGGTCGAACCCACAGGGACTTGAATGAACGTAGGAAAATTAATTAAATCTTAACCAAATTAATCCTAATTAATCTAGTTTAATAAAAATTGTTTGTTTGCAATTAAATAAACTAAAAAAATAATTAAACTAAGCAAAGATATAATATACAGTAGTAAAGAGATGTAAACAATCTAGAGAAATGAATTAAGGTTTTGGAATCCGCCTTGTAAGTCATATCAGCATATATTTATGATAACTAATTTTTCCCAACCACTGCATGATAATCTAGAAATCAATCTTGCTATTATGGAAAATATCATCATTAAAACTTATGTTTAAAAATCTAAAGCATGTTCTTCTTCGCTTCTTAAGTATAAAATCAAATTATCAATTGTATTTGTAGTTAAACAAATCACAAGATATATCCAATTTTAAAAATCAAATCATAAATTTTATCCATTGACAGACAAATCACAAGCGATATCCAATTTTATAATCAAGAATTAATAAACTAAGCATTCAATTAATTAAGATAAATCCTAAATCATGAGAAAAACATGATTGAACTCATATCTAGAATCCCATCTTAGTCAATTGAAATGAAGCAAGAACAATTTAAATCATTAAAGAACAATTATTGTGGGAAAAATCAATTCACATAAATATTATTGATAATCCTTAACAAGGTTTCATCCTCAACCCTAATTACAAATTTAGCTACTCATAGTAATTGAAAGAAAACACAAAAATAAAATACTAAACATTAAACTAGACAAATAAAATAAAACTAATTGTCATGGAAGAAAACCAAAGAAGTAGCTGCACTCTCTATGTTCAGCCCTCAGCCCTAGCACTAGCGTCACCCCCGTCTGAATTTTGCCATAAAGAGCCTTTAAATAGGTCAAAGAATCCTATTACAAGTTGAATTCCCGTTTGGAGAAAATCTCAGATTTTTAGGCTTCACTTAATTGACAATTTTAGCCCATTTAACGTCAGAATTCTGACTTTAATTACAAAGTTGTAGCCCTTTAAGTTAACTTTTCAGCCCAACTTGAATCATCTTGATTGGACATCTGAGCCCAAAGTTATGCTGAAAATATTAACTAATGTGCAGGTTGGAATCCTAATCTGAATTGGACTTGGATTTGGTGCAAATTTCTATTGATTCCTTACTCCAATTGGACTTAAATTTAATTGACTTGGTCTTCTCTTGAATTCATGCTTGGCTGGATGTAAGTTGGCTTGATTCAATTGGCCTAGCCCCACTTTGCATGTAAAGCCCTTGTTACCTGTAACACAAAGTTATTATATAATTAGTCACAAAATAACATAAAAGTAAAGCTAAATATGTAGATATGTGAGTACTTTATCGTATATATTTCATGCACATCACCTTTGCGCCTTCAAAAAGCTCCTACCACTAGAGCTATAAATAAATAGAAATGTTTTTGAACAGGTTGGGCTCGGCCAAAAAAAAAAAAAGGGTTTATGTTGGCTTATTTAATAAATGAGTCAAGTTCAAACCAAAATTAATGCTTAACTAGTAAACATATTGACTCAAACATAATAATTCTTTTTATTTTTTGGGTTAAAAGTAAATAAAGAGATTTGATTTTAGAATTAAATCCCACAGAAAGGGATTTAGTTAGTAAAAAAAAAAATGTTTTTTATATAGGTTTTTGGCTAGGTAGATAGTAGGGGAGGAGGTAGGTGGGTTTAAACCACAAAGATTGGATCATAAGAGCACACACAACTGTATTAACAAGTCCTAATCGAGATACCAAATAAAGACGATTTATATGTATCATGTACTCAAGTAAAAATAAATGTGCTGAAATATGACATTTTCAACTCTATCCTATGGTTTGAATCAGGGGATAATGTTTCCTAAGGTAGACTAGTGGAGACAATATTTGAACTTAAAATCACTTGCTTCGATAACATGATAAATAATTAATTGCATAAAACTTAAAAGCTTAAACTATTACAAAATTATAATTTTAATGATTTAATCATAATTCCAACACAACGACCTTGTTTGTTTGGGTCAATGTAGAGAGCAACTTCTAATGATCAAAAAGTGGAATTCAAGTTTTTCACAGGGGTTGATAAGCCCAAAAGCCCAATCTAAACCAACCTTTCATGTTAAACATCACTTCCAAATTGTCTACCTGGGTTATTTGTTGACTATAGGCCCTATGCTATAGAGGAAGCTTAGAGCTACTTATCAAACATTACTTCCAAGAACAAACGAACAACAAATTAAGCAAGAAGGATCATTTTCTGTATGTAGGGTGTTACTCAATCTATTATGGAAAACCTAATACTAGGCTGGGTTGGGCTTGGCATTTTGCCATATGCTTAAATTTTTTTAAAAATAACATTCTTTTAATCGCACAATTTATCTGAGTAGTAATAGTATTATTGTGGTGGCAATCATTAGGTTTGTGGTTCAAATTACTTCATATCTCCCTCTTCTATTATCTTTTTATCTAAATAATAATAACAAAAAAAGCTTCTCTCAATTTTTGTAATTATTGAATTATTAAAAAAAAAATATTTTTATAATAAATATATATATATATATATATATAATTATATTAAACATTTGAAATGATCAATAGTTCGTGAATGAATTTAAATTTTGACTTACCATGGACGAAAATTGTATATTATATATATATATATGTGTGTGTGTGTATATAAAAATTGTATTCTTGATTGAGAAATAAAAGAGTCACAACTAGAGACTTAATTGAACTTCTATAAAGTACATTAAAAAACATAACCCTAGTTTCATCCCATAATCATAGGAAGTGCTAAAGTTACAACTCCATTTGATCAAATTTACAGTCCAATAACAACTAACTCCATCCCCGTTATTCATGCCATAACAAAATATCATTGACAACTTGTAAGCTTGCCCCGCAAACACCGGAGAAGAAAGTCCAAGAAATGGAACTAATGTCTGACTAATACCAAAATTTTATTTTCCATTTATATCATAGTTCAACTCATAATTAACTCTATCCTTATGGAGCGCTACACCGCGGCCCCTTTGCCCACAATTGTCCTTGTGGGTCTAGGGTATAGCTACAGTTCTATGGGTTCCTCTTGCAGGACTGATTTTAGTAAGTGAAAGTCTTACTATGGTCATGCTTAAATAGAACAGTCTCTCTCATCATCTCCTCGATCTTTACCCCTTTTTTTATTATTTTTTTAATTAATTTACAAAAAAAAAAAAACTATCTTTATGGTGGACAGATAAAATTTTTTATTTAATTACTAAAGCATTGACTATACTAAAAACAAATTGATGTCTTGATCTAGCAAAATATTTAATTACTGATTTTTTTTTTTTTTTGCCTGGTTTTGTTGGTGGGAGGAAAATAAAGAGAAGCTGCCTAGAAGTTTTCGTTTTCTTTTGTTAAGGATTTTGCTTTGTTTGACCAGAAAACTTCTTTTCTTAGGGAATGCTGACTAGAAACTTGGTTCGTTTTTTATGGCGGTCTTACAAGTTACAATGGTACAAGTCAAGCCTTCCTTTCTTGCGTCCCTAACACTGTCAAGAAATCATTTCGGAGAAAGTGGTAAACTATACTGTTTAAATTTATGTCACTTTCTTAAACGCATAGCTTTTGAAAAAGGTAGGAACAAAATATGCTTTTATTTTTGGTAACTGACATCTCGAAATTAAAATGAAATTTCCTTGCGCAATGTCGTATACGGCAATCTCTGCAGTCTTTACTCTTTAGGCTTAAGCTTAGAATTTTTTATTTTTATTTTTTATAGGAGGCTAAAGCTTAGAATTGATGCAAGATGATGGTGCGCATTGTTAATGACCTTATGGTATTATTTCAAGTTAATAAGACTTTATACTAAGCACTGGTATCAAATATGCTAAAAGCTAAATTTTTAACATTTAGCATACCAAACACAAAAAATTACTTCATGAAATGTGTCTGATGCTAAATAAATTTGACATTTGCTTCGGTGATGTTTTAACAATAGAATAATACTGGCAAATGTGTTATTTGTTTTTTTGGTATTTTTTATTCAAACTTTATCTCTCTTCCGTAAGAAATATCTTCCTTTTCACTTTCAGCCATTCATCTCTCTTGACCTCTCCTATTTCTCTTCTCTCTGTCTCTCTTAACTGAATTTCTTTATTCAAACTTTTTCTCTCTTCTATACAAGTAAAAAAAAAAAAAAAAAAACAAAAGAAAAGAATAAAGAAAAAATATTTAAGTAAAGTGGTAAAAATAGAATAATTAGTTTATAAATAATTAGTCTCACATTTTTGCTTTGACAGAACTTTAAAAGTGATAGCTTCCAAGCCCCGGCTCATTTTGGAGGTCATGTTCAAAGTTTTTGGACTTTCAAGTTTCAACAAGGCATATTGACACTAGTAAAATAAAAAGAAAAAGAAGACACCTTTTAGTCAGGATAATTTGTTTTAAGAATTGAAAAGTATTGACGTAATGCACATTGTAAGCAGGGGCGGAGCTACATGTTTGGGTGGGGGAGGCCAAAATTTTTGATTTTTTTTTTTTTTTACTATATAGAAATATTTAATATTTTGATAATTAGCCCTCAAAAATGGGACTTGGCCCCCCCAACTATTTGAGTTGGTCCAATAATGTTCTTAAAAAAAATTGTCCAATTTGTCTAGTAGTTATAGAGAACGTATTGTTTTTCAAATTCATTTTTTATGGTAAAATGTGTTCTCATATTTTTTTTAAGTTTTGGATCTTTTATGTTTGTGAACACTTCATTAATTCAATTGAAATTTTTTTGCTTACAACGGTAGAAAATTTGGTAACTTATATTGAAAATGAAAATGGTAAGGATTTCACTATGGAAGGTGGTGAAAGATTAATTTAATTCTATGAAGCATTTAATTTTAAGGATTCATTATGAAAGATACTAATTTTTTGTGTATGTGTATAGATACATGTGTTTGTGTATGTGTATAAAAGTTTGTATAGACTAATAAATTAGCAACATAAATCGGCCCCTCTAAACAAAAATTTCTGGCTCCGCCCTTGATTGTAAGATTTTTGTGGCTTCATCCCTGTTTTTAAAAATCAGGTCAGAAAAAGAATTGGAAAAGACCCGATTTTCTATTCCAGTTATGGTTGGATCAATGACCCAACCACTGGTTTCATAAATAATTTAATTCATAATTCTAATTATATAAATAAAAAATGAAATTTATGATAGAATGTAACTACAAGAAAATTAGCATTAAATTTATAATGACCTTTTAATTACAAAATATATATTATTTAATAAGTTGCAAGTTTCAAGTTTCATATTGAATTATCGAAGTTCACAAGTAAAAGAGAAGAGAAACCTGAAGGATGAACGGGTGTCGTTTAGTGAGGTTGTAATTGAAAATGGCTGTAGCTTTAGGTGTTTTATTTCTGGCATGTCGTAACTGCCAGTTATTGAATACAAGAAAATATTTTCTGCATTATTAATTTTAAAAAAACTTAATTAGTGGTAGTTAAAAAGAACAAGGTAACATAGGTTTCTCTATACATACTTAGTTAAAGTAGTGAGTTTCAGTTAACTCAACTGGTAAAGTTTCTGATGGTTGTATAAGAGATCTGGGTTCAATTTCCGTTTACACCAAAAACTGATTGGTGTTTTGGTTTGATGATAAAAAACTATCATCAGAAGCGGACGTTATAAGTTGAAACTCTCTTAAAAAAAAAACTTAGCTAAAGTGGGACTTTATTGCATAAAATGAATTTATTCATCCAAAATATTCCCCCACAATACATGAAAATTAACATGATGACATGCTTACAGGACGCATGGTCTGCATACGTTCAATATATGCGTCTTACACAAATCTTTATTAGTCTTACAAACTTACGTACTCAAAAAAAAAAAAAAAAAACATACACAAAATGCCCACACGTAGGGCGAGCGAAGATTACTTTAATTATTAGAAGCCTGCATCTCCAGCTGCTGACATACCCTTTGCATTGTTGGGCGAGATTGTGGATTAGTATGTAAACATGAAATTGCCAAGTTCAGCATTAGATCTAACTCATAAGCAATCTTTTGACCTGTGGGAGGTGAAAGATGATCATCTAACACATCTTTGAGGTGGATATTTGTACCAACTAAAGAATGTAGATCTGTAATGAGTTCACCTGGATGCTTTCCCATAAGAACTTCAAGTACCAAAACACCAAAACTATAAACATCACATTTTTCAGTCACTACCATCTTATAAGCAAGCTCTGCAAAAAACTTAAATGGGAAGACAAGATTTGACTTAAAACATGTACTCTAATAATAGAAATTAATATAAGTTATTCAGGTATTTTTTTTTTGAGAAACAATATAAGTTATTCAAATAATGAATTGAAATGAATTATTTTATAACAACATTACTATTATACCTTTACTTTTATGAAAAAAGAGTAAGCAGATGTTATTTGTAATATTATTATTATTTTTATAAAAAGTAAAAAGATAAGAAAAAAAAAAAAAAAAAAAACACCAACTGTGATGATGGCTTAGATGTATGCCCATTTGGTGCAAGACAACCAGATTCAATAAAAAAAATTAAGAAGTTAAAGAAAGATTAAGTACACTTTTGGCCCTTAAAAATTGGGATTGTTTTCATTTTGACCTTTATATTTGATTTTGTTTTCATATTGACCATGTCATTAATTTCTATTAATAATTTGGTGACAATTGGCATTATATATATGGGAGTTCAAAATTTAATCATCTTCTTAAAAAATGTATAATTTGCACTATGTAATTGTTATTGTTTTTAATTATATCCGTACATATGCATGAAGTTACACACTAGTTAGTAGTAATTAAAAAGAACAAGGTAATCTAGGTTTCTCTATAAATACTTAGCTAAAGGGGGACTTTAATGCATAAAATGAATTTATTCATCCAAAATATTCCTCCACAATACATGAAAATTAACATGACATGCATACAGGACGCATGGTTTGCGTTCAATATATGCGTCTTACACACATCTTTATTAGTCTTACAAACTTACGTACCAAAAAAGACATACACAAAATGCCCACACATAGGGCAAGAGAAGATTACTTTAATTATTAGAAGCCTGCATCTCCAGCTGCTGACACACACTTCGCATGGTTGGGCGAGATTGTGGATTGGTAAGTAAACATGAAATTGCCACTTTCACCATTAGAGCTAACTCATAAGCAATCTTTTGATCTGTGGGAGGTGAGAGACGATCATCTAACACATCTTTGATGTGGACATTTGTACCAATTGAGGAATGTAGATCTTCAATGAGTTTGCCTGGATGCTTTCCCATAAGAATTTCAAGTACCAAAACACCAAAACTATAAACATCACATTTTTCAGTCACTACCATTGTGTAAGCAAGCTCTGCAAATAATCAAATGGGAAGACAAGATATTTGACTTAAAACATGTACTCTAATATTACAAATTAATATAAGTTATTCAGATAATGAATTGAAATTAATTATTTTATAACAACATTACTATTATACCTTTACTTTTATGAAAAAAAAGTAAGCAAATTTTATTTGTCTTATTATTATTATTACTATAAAAGAAAAAGAAAAGAAACCAACTGTGTGCAAGACAACCAGATTCAATTCAAAAACTAAGAAAAATTCAGAAGTAAAAGAAAGATTGAAGTATACTTTTGGTCCTTAAAGATGGGGTTGTTTTCATTTTAACCTTTCATATTTGATTTTGTTTTCGTATTGGCCATGTTGCTCATTTCTGTTAGTAATTCTTGTCATTATATAGGTGACATGGCTTAGTGGACACTAATTATGTAGCATTTAATAATCAGATTACTAAAAGAAATGGACAGTAAAGCCAATATAAAATGGAATCAAAGGTAAAATGATCAAAATGAAAATTTTGAAATATGTAAAGGTCAAAATGAAACCAATCCCGAACTTTAAGGGTAAAAATATACTGTAGTGTTAAAAAAATAATGAGCTATCATCAAGTAATAGTGCGTCAAATATTAAGAAAAAAAATTATAGGAAATGAGTAAAAAACAATTTTGTGTTTTCGGCTCATTTTGATCAAATTCTCATTAAACATCATTAATCCATTCAATCCAATGCCTCACATTTTTTAAAGATTGAAAATTTGAGTTTTTTATCAAAAATAGAAGAATGACTATTATCTTATAATCATTTTATTTCTTTCTACTTAAACTTAAATATATATATATATATATATATATATATATATTTTTAGGAGATTTTTTTTCCCATTTCATTTTGTTCCTCCATTTAATCAATATATAACATCAAATGCACATATATCCCAAAATAGAAAAGCAAAGTTCTAAAACAAACATGTTTAAGTCAAGAAAAAATATTATCGGAGAGAAGCTTTGAAGCCTAATTACCTGGGGCGAGATAGCCGTATGTGCCTGCGATTGTTGTCCAATTAGATGAATCAGGCTTCAAGAACCGTGCAGTACCAAAATCAGAGACATGGGCTTCAAGGTCAGAGCTCAACAAAACATTCTTACTGGAGATGTCTCGGTGAATTATAGGTGGAAGACAATCGTGATGCATGTAAGATAAAGCATAGGCCACACCTTTAATGACTTGTACCCTTGTTGCCCAGTCTACTTTCTTTGCTTCTTTGCTACTTAGCATGTCAGCTAAGCTTCCTCTTTCCATGAATTCATAAATGAAAAACTTGTGCACTTTATTGAAACAAAAGCCAAGGAGCTTCACAATGTTCCGATGTCTTATTTTTGTTAAAGTTGCTAACTCATCGCTAAAGCTTTTTATATTGTCAGTTCCTATGCCTTCAGCCTGGGAACTGAGCTTCTTGACTGCTAATACTTGAGCGCCTGGTATTTTCACTTTGTAAACTTTTGCAGATGCCCCCATTCCAATACAGTACATGTCATCAAAGTTGTTTGAAGCTTCAAGGATGTCTTCATACACGGCATTCCCATTAAAGTTCCATATGGAGAATGGATTTTCAGTATTTGATGTGTTTTCAACTTTCGACATATTTCTTGAATGCTTCTTTTGGATAAATACAAAAATTCAACAAAGGCAAATGAAACTGACAATGCACCGACTATAGAAGCAACAATGACTATTAAAATTTTGCTTTTCTTATTTCCACCACCCTTCTTAATAACTACAGCATTGCATGGTCGCAAACCTTGGATTTCACCACATAGATCTTTGTTGTTACTGAAAGCCCCCAGCGTAGCTGACCGAAAGATTTTTCCCTCAGGAAGAGGACCCTCTAAATTGTTGTTTGACAGGTTGATGCTTATCAAGCTCAACATGCTGCCTAGTGACGAGGGGACTGAACCATTGAGGTTATTGTTGGAGATGTTCAAGTATTCCAAATCTGAAAGGCTCCCAAGCTGTGGTGGTATCCCTCCCATCAGTGAATTGAAACTCAAATCAAGATCTTGTAAGGCTCGAAGATTACCAATTTGGTAGGGAATCGTCTCATTCAACCATTTCTTGCTTAAAGATAAACTTTGTAGTTTCCAACAGTCCCCTATTTGATTTGGAATCGTCCCACCAAGCATGTTTATGGAAAGGTCAAGAGACTCCAACTCGAACAGTCCTCCAATACCTGCCGGTACCTCTCCAGAAAGCTTGTTGTCTTTCAAGATTAGCTTTATTAAATTGGATAACTTTCCAATTTCTACTGGTATGTCACCAGACAATTGATTGGAAGAAAGGTCAAGGTATCCCATTTTGCTCAATCGAAGAATCTCATTGGGGATTTTGCCACTGATCATATTCCCAGCAACTCTCAGCACTGTCAAGTTTTGGCTTTCACCCCAGTTTGGTGAGAGTTTACCTCTCAATCTGTTGTAACTCAAATCAATATAAGTAAGGTTTGGGTAAACCCCAAAATCTTGGTCTATATATCCTGTTAGTTGGTTATGTTCAAGCCGGACCCTATATAAGGTTCGGCAATTTTTAAGACTAACTGGGATAGGACCAGTGAAATTGCTAAAGGCTGCACTGAAATTAGTAAGCTTTCCACCTTGACACACTTGTTGGGGTAAGTGGCCAGTGAAGTTGTTCTCAGCCAGGTGTAGAGTAACTAAGGAAGAAAGGTTTCCTATTTCTTCTGAACAGAACCAGATAACTTGTTTTTCAACAAGAACAAATCTGTTAGTTTTAAAGTCCCAATACTAATGGGGATTTGTCCCGAAAGCTGATTTTGAGCAAGACGAAGAATGGTTAAGTCACTCAAATTACCCAAGGATGAAGGGATAGGACCAAAAAAGTAATTCCCATCTAAAGCCAGTAGAGCCAGGTGTTTCAGATTTCCTATTTCTTCAGGAATTCTGCCAACAAGGCCATTAGTTTGGAGGAGAAAATTTTTTAGACTAATTAGTCCGGTTTTAGACTTACCGGTTCCATCAGGGAACAAACGGCTATCTAGTTTTCCTGTTATATTGTTTTGGGAAACATCAAGCTCATAAACTTTTGTGAGATTAGCAAGAGAAAGTGGGAGCGACCCATTGAAGAAATTAATGGAAAGGTCAAGAAATTGGAGTTTAGAAAGTGTACCAATGTTCATTGGTATGGTTCCTTGAGTTGGTTTGATCTAAGATCAAGGTGAAGAAGGTTTGGAAAGGAGAGGAAATCTAAGTTTTCAAGGGTACCTTTCAATCCAGTGTAATTAAGCTTTATTTCAGTCACACTCCCTTCATTGTTGCATGCTATTCCACGCCATTTGCATGGACTCGAAGCTCTACTTGAATTGAATTGTGCTACCCATGACTTCAGAATTGGTTGATCCGCTGGGAGGCTTTTTTTCCATTTGAGTAGAGCCTCAACTTCTGCCTTTGGATTAGCCTTGCAGGAGGATAGCAAAAAAAACCAGCAAGCAACTAAGAGTAAAAATGAAACATGTTTTGGGTTCTTTCCTTGGCAAGCCATAGCTCAGAAGTCGGAACACTTTTTTCTGTTTTTTCAAGTGCTAATGACTTCTATCAACTTCACTTAAATAACATTCCTCATTAAGAGTCTTTTAGTTCAATTGACATTTTTAGTATTTTAAATAAAAGTATTTAAGATTCAAATCCTCAGTTTCTCATTGTAACTATCGAATAATTAAAATATTTTTAGCCCTTTAGAGTAATCTTTCTTGAAGAATTTTAGTGCCCTAATTTTTTTTTTATTAAAATTTTTTTTAACTAAAGAATTTTAATTTCATAAAACTTAAATATATAAACAAAAGTTTTACTCGCATTTTAATATTTTGAGGGTCAAATTTAAATATTTATTATACAAATAAATAAATTCATGTGAGGCCATGGTCCACTTGGTCCACATGAGTTGGTATTTGATCACGTGATTAAATACACAATTATTTGAATTGTTGTAATAAATTTAAAAAGCATATCCGGCCTTTTTTTGATTTCATCTAATAATTAAGCCAAAACATGTATCTCACTGACAAATGGTGGAGAGGTCACTTCTCTTGAGTTCAATTTGTTTCCAAAACAAATGGCCAAAAATTTCAATAATGTCGACATTGCCCTGTTAGCATTGCGGCCATTGAACTCTAGCCACGAAGAATTTTTCTTGGGATTTTAGACTGTATTGATTATTTATTATATGGGATATAGACCATATTGGCTAAAGGTCAATTAGTTTGAGATTGTTTATGAGAAATTTGTTCAAATTGATAATCTCTATCTCTTGTACTCATTAGAAACAAAGTAACAAGATGAGGTCAGGAACTTCCGGTCTCTTCCAACAACTCATAGTTGACTCTAGCCCTAGGGAGAACCAGTAAATCGGAAAAAAGTCCTTCGATGATGAATACTGACAAAATGCACGCTTCAGAAGTGAAATTCAACATAGAAAAAATTGAATGCCAAAATTTCAAAGAAGTCATGTCTATTGGACGAACCCATGATTTCAAGTTAGGGAGGCCGAAATATAAGAAAAAAAGAAAATTTGAACTGTTAATAAAATTACTTTTTTATCCATCAATAACGACAGTCAATAATAACCTAACATTATATTTATTATAAAATATTATAAACATAATATTTCTAAAAAGAAATAATTCAAGTAAGCATTAATAAATAAATAAAAATTTGGGTTAAAGATATACCTAATATAATTTTTTTTCAGAAGCCTGGAGGCCCAGCCCCCTCCATGGGTCTGTCTCTGTCTGTATGAAATAAAAATTTTCAATCCCAACGTCGTATATATGTTCCATTAGCCAGTCTTTAGAATATAATAATCACAATTCAAAGAAAGATTTTTTTGTGAACAGGTTTTGAAGCAATAGCGAAAATGAGTTTTATATAAATGATGACGAGGGAGAAATTTTAAAGACAAAAGTTGTGCTAATGAGCTAGTGTAAAGAAAAAAAAAAAATTGAAGAAAGATAGTATTTTGGCAACAGTAATAGCTAAAATCCTTTCTTTCTAAAATGATTTGGAATAGAGGTAGAAGGTGAATATTTATAAGTCCAAACTAGGGTTTTGGAGGGTTCTTGAGGATTCTAAAGCTTCTTAGATGATTAGGCAACATCCCATAGAGATATTGATCATTTTGAGCTTAAATATGGAACAGAGTTTTTGGTAGCTTTGTGTACATTTGTATTGTTATTTGTTCATGCATACGCATGAATAGTAGATGCATACGTGCTCCAATGTCTTGGACACATATAGCCACTCTAAATTTATATAATTATAACTCATGGTTTTAAAAATCAAGATGATCAAAAATTGAAAACATGTTTGGTTTTCAGTTTTTACTTGTTTCACCACCAATTTTCCCGAACTAGTTTCGAGTTCGGTTCCTGGTTCAATCGATCAATCTAGTCTGGTTTTTAAAACAATGTTATAACTTACTCATTTTAATCTAAATTTGGTTAAAATTGTATCCATTTTGAAGTCATAGATGTCTACTTTTCAATGTAGTAAGTATCACTCAAAAATTCGTCATGGTTGAAAAGATAAGAGCAAATGAGTGATCAAGTTTCTTTTTTCAATATCGCCTTATAAGCTTTGAGTCATAATTACTTCCAAACTATCAAGAATGTCTTAATTACTTGTAGTTGACATTTTTAAAGTTTCTCATTAGAAGGTAGGAGACCTCATTGATCGTGGTTCCACCACTAAATATTATTTCTTGTAAGGGTATGTGTTGATTTATTAGTGAATGAATAAGAAGATTGTTGCTTGATCTATTACAGCAGCTAAATGCGTGCTCTGGCCAACACCACTTTTGAGCTCGTTTGGTTGCGCTCTCTTCTTGAGGACATGGGTGTACCTTTTTTATTGTCACTTTGAATTATTGTGAAGCTCAAATGATGTCTTCACNCAATATTTGAACTTAAGATCACTTGCTCTGATAACATGATAAATAATTGATTACTTAAAAGCTTAAACTATTACAAAATTATTAATTTAATGATTTAATCATAATTCCAACGCAATGGCCTTGTTTGCTTAGAGCTACTTACCAAACATTACTTCCAAGAACAAACAAACTATGAATTAAGCAAAAGGATCATTTTCCGTATGTAGGGTGTCACTCAATCTATATGGAAAACCCAATATTATGTGGGGTTGGGCTTGGCCTTTTGCCACATGCTTAAAAATTTAAAATAACCTTCTTTGAATTCCACAATTTATCTTAGTGGTATGTAGGGTGTCACTCAATCTATATGGAAAACCCAATATTAGGTGGGGTTGGGCTTGGCCTTTTGCCACATGCTTAAAAATTTAAAATAACCTTCTTTGAATTCCACAATTTATCTTAGTGGTAATAGTATTATTGTGGTGCCTAATCTCTTTGTTTATGGTTCGAACTTCACATCTCTTCCTTCTACTATCTGTTCATCTAAACAACAATAACAAAAAATTCTTCTCTCAATTTTTGTGAATATTAAATTATTAAATTTTTTTTTATAATATATATATATATATATATATAGTAATTGAACTTCTATAAAGTACATTAAAAAGCATAATCCTAGTTTCATCCCATAATCATAGGAAGTGCTAA
This sequence comes from Quercus suber, assembly GCF_002906115.3. Taxonomy (NCBI): domain Eukaryota; kingdom Viridiplantae; phylum Streptophyta; class Magnoliopsida; order Fagales; family Fagaceae; genus Quercus; species Quercus suber. The sequence continues at coordinate 836,271 of NW_027069551.1, read as the reverse complement.
AGTTTCAACTCCATTTGATCAAATTTACAGTCCAATAACAACTAACTCCATCCCCATTATTCATGCCCTAACAAAATATCATTGACAACTTGTAAGCTTGCCCCGCAAACACCGGAGAAGAAAGTCCAAGAAATGGAATTAATGTCTGACTAATACCAAAATTTTATTTTCCATTTATATTATAGTTCAACTCATAATTTAACTCTCTCCTTATGGAGCCCTACACCACGGCCTCTTTGCCCACAAGTGTCCTTGTGGGTCTAGGGAATAGCTATGGTTCTATGGGTTCCTCTTGCAGGACTGATTTTAGTAAGTGAAAGTATTATTATGATTACGCTCAAATAGAGAGTAGTTACTCTCATCATCTCCTCGATCCTTTCCCCTTTTTTATATTTTTATTAATTTACCCAAAAAAAAAAAAAAATCTATCTTTATGATGGATAGATAAAGTTTTTTATTGTCGAGTAAAAGATATAAAATTCAAACATTTTCTACACTAAAAATAAATTGATGTCCTGATCTAACAAAATATTTAATTACTTTTTTTTTTTTTTGCATAGTTTTGTTGGCGGGAGGAAAATAAAGAGAAGCTGCCTAGAAGTTTTCCTTTTCTTTTGTTTAGGATTTTGCTTTGTTTGACCAGATACTTCTTTTCTTAGGGAATAGTGAATACTTTGTTTGACTAGAAACTTGGTTCGTTTTTTAAGGCGGTCTTACAAGTTAAAATGATACAAGTCAGGCCCTCCTTTCTTGCGTCCCTAACATTGTCAAGAAATCATTTTGGAGAAAGTGGTAAACTATACTGTTAAAGTTTATGTCACTCTCTTAAACGTCATTGCTTATGAAAAAAATAGGAACAAGATATGCTTTTGGTTTTCGTATCTGACATCACGAAATTACCGTGGGCAATGTCGTATACGGGAATCTCTCTAGACTATATATACTCTTTAGGCTTAAGCTTAGAATTTTTTTTTTTTTTTGATAGGAGGCTTAAGCTTAGAATTGATGCAAGATGATGGTGCGCAATGTTAATGACCTTATGGTATTATTTCAAGTTAATAAGACTCTACACTAAGCACTAGTATCAAATGTGTTAAATGCTAAATTTTTAGCATTTAGCATACCACACAAAAAATTACTTCATGATATGTGCCAAATGCTAAATAAATTTGACACTTGCTATAGTGATGTTCTAACAATAGAATTATAATGGCAAATGTGTTATTTGTTTTTTTTTTTTTGGTATTTTTCATTCAAACTTTCTCTCTCTTCCATAAGAAATATCTTCCTCTTCCCTTTCAGCCACTCATCTCTCTTGACCTTTCCTCTTTCCCTTCCATCTGTCTCTCTTAATCGAATTTCATTATTCAAACTTTCTCTCTCTTCCATACAAATAATAAAAGAAAAAAAAATAAAAGAGTAATTAAAAAGAATAAAGAAAGAGTATTTAAATAAAGTGGTAAAAAAAATAATAGAATAAATATTTTATAAATAATTAGTTTTTCACATTTTTGCTCTGACAAATTTGAAAAATGATTCAGCAAAAAAAAAAAAAAAAAAAAAAAAAAAAAACTTGAAAAGTGATAGCTTCCAAGTCCCGAGTCATTTTGGAGGTCATGTTCGAAGTTTTTGGACTTTCAAGTTTCAACAAGGCATATTGACTCTAGTAAAAAAAATAGACACCTTTAAGTTAGGATAATTTTTTTTAAGAATTGACAAGTATTGACTTAATGCACATTATAAGATTTTTGTGGCTTCATCCCTGTTTTTAAAAATTAGGTCAAAAAATTGGAAAATGCCCGATTTTCTGTTCCAGTTATGGTTGGATCAATGGCCGAACCCCTGATTTTATAAATAATTTAATTCACAATTCTAATTATATAAATAAAAAATGAAATTTATGATAAAATGTATCTACAAGAAAATTAACAATAAATTTATAATGACCTTTTAATTACAAAATATATATTATTCTAAAAAAATATTACAAAATATATATTATTTAATAAGTTGCAAATTTCAAGTTTCATGTTGAATTATCGAAGCTCACAAGCAAAAGAGAAGAGAAACCTGAAGGATGAGCGGGTGTCGTTTAGTGAGGTTTTAATTGAAATTGGCTGTAGCTTTAGGTGTTTTATTTCTGGCACGTGGTAACTGCCAGTTTTTGAATACAAGAAAATATTTTCTGCATTATTAATTTTTCAAAAACTTAATTAGTAGTAGTTAAAAAGAACAAGGTAATCTAGGTTTCTCTATAACTACTTAGCTAAAGTGGGACTTTAATGCATAAGATGAATCTATTCATCCAAAATATTCCTCCACAATACATGAAAATTAACGTGACATGCTTAAAGGACGCATGGTCTGCGTTCAATATATATTAACGCTTCCTTCATTGTTGCATGCTATTCCACTCCATTTGCATGGCCTTGAAGCAGAGGAATTGACCTATGACTGCAGAATCTGTTGGTCTGGGAAGCTTTCTTTCATTTGAGTAGAGCCTCAATTTCTGTGTTTGATCTTGGACTAGCCTTGCAGGTGGATAGCAAAATCAACCACGCAACTAATGGTGCAAGTGAAACATGTTTGGATTGTTTTCCTTGAATAGCCATCAGGAATCCTTTGTTCCACCGTTTTGATTGCCAATAAATATTAAGTGCCCGTTTGGTTCAACTTTTAAAGCCCAAAAATTGGCTTTTCAAAAATGCTGGCCCTTTATGTGCGTTTGGTGAGAATAAAACCCAGCTTTTTGAAGAAAGTTGGCTTTTACATTTCTGAAGATATGCGCGTTTCAAATTTGGTTCAGCTGAGGTCCATAATTGAAAAGTTGGGTCTGGGCTTTTTTACATATATCCGTTGGAGAGTAGAAATACGAAATTGCCCTTGACTAAAGGGCAAGGGGTCTTTATAGGAATCACGCACAGTGCCCTCATTTCTTCCTCTCATCTCATCTCATCTCTGTGCGCAGCTCCCTCACCCCAGAAGTCTCTCTCAGCTCTGCTCTGCCGTGCGTAAGTACCGTTCTCTCTTTTATTTTGTCCTCAAAAATCTTCTTCCTCTTTCGTCTTCTTTCTTCGTCTTCTTCAGCGGGCCTTCCTCTGCAATATATATATATATATATATTTTTTTTATGTCTAATCTGATCTGAGGAATATGTTTTGAAGGTCGAGTTTTGATAAACAAAACACCAACTAGGGTCGATCTGCTACCAAAACGCCAGGTACAACACTGATCTGATTTTTTTTTTTGTTTTACCTATCAAAAAATTTTAGATCTTGCATGCTTTGTTCTTGCTAAAGATCATTTGTTCTCTTGCCGGGAACTGAAAAAAATTTGTGGATGCTTTGTTTAAGTTCTCTCCCCTGCAAAATTTGTGGATGATCTATTCGTTTTTTTTTTTTTTTAAATTTTGTGGATGCTCTGTGTCCTCTCCCCTGCAAAATTTGTGGATGATCTATTGTTTTTTTTTTTTTTTTTTTTTGTTTTTTTTTTTTTTTTTTTAATTTTGTGGATGATCTGTTTAATCCTCTCCCTGCAATTTTGTGGATGCTCTGTTTGTGTGTGTCATTGTGTTTGTGCGTGAAGATGGGTTTGTTTTTGTTTTGGGTTTTACAGTTTTTTTTAAATTTATTATTATTATTATTATTGTGAGGTGCTGCATGGTGAGGTGCTGCAGGGTGTGCGTGCTCTGCTGATGTGGGGTGTGTCTACAGCTGATAGGGCATGCGTGTCAGCAGCAGACGCACCCCACATCAGCAGAGCACGTACACCTCATCAGCACCCACAGAACCAAAAGTTTTTGTGTTTTAATGTTGATTATTAGTTATTTAATTATCTGAGTGGTAGCTTGAGTTTTTTGGGTTGGTTTTTGTGGTTTTTGTTGAGTATTAGTTATGTGATTTTCTAGGTTTTGAATGCTTTGGTGTAAGAATTTGTTGCTTAGTTTAAGAATTGAGGTTTAAGCTATACATTTTCAGTTGGTATGTCAAAGTTGATCCATTTATTGTGTCTTATGGTTGCTTAACTCTATAGATGGGTAAAAACACCACTTCCAACTCCGAGGCAAACAAAACAAGAGCATTATGGGGAGATCCAAGTTGGACAACTACTTTTTGTAACCTTTGTGTGGAAGAGATTGAAGCTGGGAATAAAGGATTCTTTGCTGCCTTAAGTGCCAAAGGTTGGAGCAATTTGGTAATCAAATTCTGTGATGAGACCGGTCTAAACTATGATAAGGAACAATTAAAATGTAGGTGGGATGTATTAAAAGCAGATTGGAGAGTGTGGGAAAAATTGAAGAGTCTTGACACAAATTTAGGATGGGATGCAGTGAAGGGAACAATTGATGCTAGTGATGATTGGTGGGACATGAAGTTGAAGGTGAGTTGAGCATTTTATTAATGTGTAGTTAGTTTGAAATAGTTATGTATATTATTGTAATATGAGTGAAATGACAATTACATTTTGTAGGAAGTACCCAAAGCTTCAAAATTTCGACATAAAGGTCCGCAGAATCTACAACAACTTGATAGAATGTTTAGGGATGTTACAGCAACTGGAGCAGAATTCATGTAGTACAATTTTTTACATTTTTATGTAGTACAATTTAAACTTGGATTATTAGTATGTATTTTATTATCTTTTTACATTTTTATGTAATACAATTTAAATTTGGATTATTGGTATGTATTTTATCATCTTTTTACATTTTCATTTTGTGCTTCATGATGATGAAAATTATTTAGATTTAATTAATATTGAGAAGAAGTCATTAATGATAATAACAAATAATTATGACACTGAAAAAGAGAAATTGCCCAAACATTATTAAAATAATACCAATAATATATATTTTATTATTATTATTATTATTATTATTATTATTAATATTAAGTATATGAAGTAGTTGATTTAAGTATGAAATAAACTCCCTTATATATACATTATCCTTTTTGGTAATTTACCCCTCAAACTGCCACTTTTATAAGTGCTAGGCAAACACTCAGCTTTTTCAAAAAGCACTTTTAACAGTTTTTACTAAACACTCAGCTTTTTGAAAATGCACTTTTTCATTATGCACTTTTTGAAAACTCAACTTTTTCATTATGCACTTTTACAAAAAACTGAACCAAACTCACCCTAAGTAGGTAATGACTAGTAGAATTCTTGACGTTACTGTTGAAAACCGTAAGAAATATTAACAACAGTAAGAGATATTAATTGAAATACAAAGTTCTTAATGATTTATTAGAAATTATAGGTTTATATTGTATTAGTTTTGAAAATGTATATAATATTGTAGAAATTTATTTAGTTTATAAGTAAATCTATATCACTAGGACAATTTAAGCTAAAAATCATCCCCCCTTTTTGTTTTTTAATATTAGTTAAACTTTTGACTATTTATGTTAATGTTTTCTAGAGGATGACATTGACAGCTTTGTTGACTAGAGCTGGTAGACGGTAGAACAAAACGCGGACATTTTGTGCCATATAAATGTTCTCAACAAAATTAATAAATTATAGAAAATTTTTAATGTCGGTGCCCTGGCATGGCCCAACATTTTGAAATGTTGCATACATTACTCATCTTATTGGCTACCTCAAACAAATTACATACTACAAAACATTCTCCCAATGGCATTCACGTTTCCACTTTCCAGTTTCCATAGACCAAATGTGATACACTTTCCATCAAACGATTTCTGACAGATTTTGATTTTATTTTTCAAATGATCTTTCTTTACTCAAATCAATTGCTTTTCCCACCTAAGTTTTGTAGTAGATTCAAAATTTGGGATTTCTTTTCTCATTTGAGGCTCCTATAGAGACTATAGGACATAAATAAATTTTTTCATGTCTTGAACTACATTTACAATTTTTATACTACTACTTATCATAATATATATAGTGTACATGTATAATAATAATAATAATAATAATGGTTTTGAGTTGGTCCATTAAAGATAAATTCTTGGTCCAGTTTTGTTTTTCTTTTTTTAAAATACACATTAAGTGAGGGAGGGCCACAAACTCAAATTAAGGACATATCCGTTGAAAATATTATGATATATATGTCATTAAGTTAATTATAAGACTCTTGATCATTAGTTCACCAACATTTTTTTTTCTAAGATTATAAACTCACACAATGGAGGGACCTATAGCAGCGTTTTACAAAACGCCACACCTATATCATTTCTTCGTAATAGACAGTCCCACAGTTCCTCATCAACCCCTGCAACATTTCCTCATTAAAGACTGCAACAGAGTCACACTGTTTGTAGTTTGTACACTATCTTTCTTCTTCAACAAATAAAAAAATGTCGAACTATTTTGACTACCGTGCGTCATGACTAATGAGTTGATTGGTATTTACATAACTGTTATTGACCGCCATTAAACAGCATTTAAGCACCCTTGACTGACTTGACTTTTAAACTCTTGTATTAGTTTTGTACCATTAATCGACATTCAAGAAGCCTTGACTAACTTGACTTTTTCCCTGGTATTGCTAATGTTTTGTGGGACAAGTGCAACCGTGCGAGTCCTGTATAAAAGACCTTTCTTTTTGTTAATTGCTAAATTGACTTGACTTTGCAACGGGGCAAGTCCTGTATAAAATATTCATGTCTTGACTTTGACTTTTTTTTTTAAGTAGTACAAGTGTGCAACTGCACCCTTCCAAATTTTAGAGATTAAATTTTAAATTCTGAAATACTAGTACGTAAAATTCAAACAACTAAAATTTTAAGAGTAAATTTTACATTTTGAAATTTCTTAATGTAAAATTTGAATACATCCCAATTTTAGAGGTGTATTTTACAATTTAACATTTTTTTTATACACATCTTTGAGTGGTAGATTCAAACCATGCATAAACAACTCATTTGAAAATATTAGGTTGTATATATCATAGAGTCAATTACAAGGCTCTTGGTCTTTAGTCCACCAATTTTTTTTTTTTTTTTTGAAATAAATACACATAAGGGAGAGGTGATATAGTTCTAACACAAAAACACACTATAAATTTTACTCCTAGGGAAAATTTTGAGTTTGTACATGTTTTGTCCACCAACTAAGAATATGCTTAATCACAACTAAAGGCCAATGGCCTTTAGTGGCACCTGGGTTCCTTGGTAACCTGTTGCTCAGGGGTTCTATCCCCCGCACTTACCTAGCAAAAAAAAAAAATCAAAACTAAAATATCAAAGTCGATCAATACGAGATTAAATGCCATGATAATTAATGTTTAAAAACTTTCCGTCACCAAATTATTCTGGTTTCCAGTATAAACGCTAATTCACATTGAGGCTATATTGTTTGGAAATTTGTTATAAATAATTAGGCTCACATTGCTACGACAAAACTAGAAAAGTGATAGCTACCAACAACCCCTAGTTCATTTTCGAGGTTTATACAAGTTATTTTATGGGGTTTACATATATTCATAATTGCNTTTTTTTGCATTTTGTGATATTTAATTGTAATGGGTTTAATCTTTAGTGTTGTAGATTGTTCAAGACAGAGAGAATTCACGACTAACTCGGGATTGTAGAACCTACGAAAGGCCATGTGAGAAGTACATGTGGAAGTTCAAGAGTCAGGATACCTCGCGAGTAACTTGTGACTTGGCCAACCCGTGAGATGATCCATGAGACACTTTGAACAGTTGAATTTTAAGTTTGACTCTTCCTATCCTTCACCCACACTATATATACTTCCATTACCCATAAAATTGCAAGGAGACTATCAGATAGAAAACCCCAAAGATTGAGATTTTCACAACACCCACCTTTTAAAAAGAACTACTCATCCTTAAGAGAGAAATTCTTCTAGTCTCTTCTCTTCTCCTATTGTTATACCTTGAGAGGAGATTTTACCCAAACACAATACATACACATTCAAAGTGCAGAGTGTTTTGAAGCTTGGAAAGCATTGGGTTTTTGCCAAATTAAGTCATTAAGGTTTGGCGGTGCAATCAAACGGTATTGCAGGATCTGAGAAGCTAGTGAAGACAAAATATCCTTGTACTCCAACTTATTCATTAGTGAATCTTTTGGCTTAGTGGGCCGTGAAGAGATTTTTATGCTAAGTTCTTCGATAACACATTGTGTGTTATTTTGGGTTTGTTATTCTTTTCCCTTCTGCCCTTTACATTTTAGCATTGCATGTTTATGTTCATCCATGCAATTGTTGAATGTTTTGATTAATTAATTTGTTAATCACATATATTCCGCATCAAGGGTTTGTTTGAGATCCTTTTTATTTTACTGAAACTGAAAAGTTTCTGTTGAAAGTACTGTAGATAAAAGTAAAAGTTTATTGAAATAGTATAGTGGGATCCATAAATAGTAAAAAAAATGCAGTAGAGCCCATGAATAATAGTAAAAATAAGCTGAATAATAAAATAAGTTAGCAAAATTAATCATGTCAAATGAACACCAAGCGTGTTAAGCTTAAAATTAATCAAGTCGTAATTAAAATTTTGGGGTCTTAATTAGCTCTAGCATTTAGATTATTGAGCTTTCACAAAACCATGTGATTTCTTAGGTTGTAACTAGGAGAGATAAGGCTTATAATTTTCTATTTTTCATTCTATCATCATTTAATATGGAGTTTTCAATAAAGTAGAGATGTGTTTTATTCTCTCTTAGTTTTTATTTTATTTTATTTTATTTTTTAAATTATTCATAAAATAAGTGATGACTTCAAAATGTGAGATATTGTCCTTCAAATCATCATTTTAAGAACTTATTTAACCTCAACCTTGTTCGGATAGTGTTTCTCACACTTGCCAGTTGATATTAATAATTTGACATGATCATAACAATATCTCACGTTTTTATTTTTATTTTATAATTCAACAGTTACAATAAAAGAGTGAAGATTTTAACGTTAGATGTCTTCATTAAAAACACGAAAAAGTTGGTAGAACTTCAAGGGTCTTCTTGGCGTATCCTACGTCTTTGTGCTTACTCATGAAAATTAAAGGTTTTGGACTTCTTTCCATTGTGATTTCTTCATTTTAGTAGTAATTCATTTATTGTGAAAATTGAAATATGTAGAAGGCTTCAGTACTTATCTAAGATGGCTCTTTTCAACCAACATTTTTTTTTAAAACTTTTCAACCAACTATTTTAATATCCTGACTATGCAAGGCGGATTATGAGATTTTTTTTGTTCCAGGGATGTACATACATTTTGATATATTTTGTAATAAATTATCACATGAATAATACTTGTTAGCATTTCTTATTATGAGTATTATTATTATTATAAGATTAAATTCTATAAGGATGGGATGTAAAACATGAGTTTTACACCATTTAATAAGTGATTGTCATATTAGCATTTCACTTAAAATTTAATATATCCTACTACACTTAATAACATCTCAATAGATTCCTAATTTGGTTGGATTTATATATGGGTATTAGAATTGTTTGAGTGTGATTGTGTTTATTCTTAAATATGTGATAAGATGATGTGACATATTGGGATTGGAGGGGTAAAACATGGGTTTTACACCATGTCCTTATAAAATTTAATCTCTATTATTATACCCCAAAATATCATGAGTAACACTACAAATACAACTTTTTTTCACAACGGTTAATTAAATTTTTAATGGTTCTTATTTGGGTTCACAATTGATATTATTTTTTTACCTATCTATAACAACTTGTCAATTAAGCAATTGTGAACTTTTTTTAAATTTATTTTATTTTATTTATTTACCTTCCGACTTATTAAAATATCATAGAGGTATTATAAAATTTCCATCCTTTTCTTAATTTGTTTTTTTTTTTTTTTAAACACCTCCTTTACTAATTGAAAATTGATAGGCCATATTAATAACTTTAAGACCTGGAGGATAACATTACTAAAATGTGCAGTTGTGCACTAAACGTGCTTCACTGTTTTATTAATCATACTGTCACATTGAATTCAGATACACCAACAGTAAGCACAACGCACACGCCACGCTGTAAAAGCCTAAGGCGGCAGTAACACAGATAGAGCAAAGGATTGTAATTTATTAAACCAACTAGCAGTCCAGCCAGCTTCTTCACTCCTTTTATTCAAGACTTAAACAGACAGTTTCACTTGAAATTAAGGGCCCTCAGTACGTACCAGGAGAATAATTGTCCGATCTGGGACGATCATCTGAAAGAACAAGAAAATTTTAAGGTATATGTGTATGTATATATATATATATATATTTCTCTATAAATCTAACTACACAACAATAGGGTGTGACCCATTATTGTTGGTTTTCAATCCTAAAGGAAAATAATTTAAGGATTGAAAACAACATTAATTAAATGGTCCGGTTAATGGGTGCTCATATGATATTGTTAATAGACTATTTTATGGCAGTATTCATGCAACTTTTATAAGAAATATAAAAAACTGTAAAAATAATTAATTACTTTTTTTATTTTTCCATAAAAAAATTTTAAAAAAATTTCTTAAATCAATACCCTTTTAAGGTATTCGTTAACTTTTCTCATAATTAAAACTTAAATCCAGTTAACGGTTACTCTTAGGAGTTATGATATTTGTTAATAGACAATTTTAGAAAAGTTTTAATATTACTTTTATGATAAATATAAAAAATTATTTAAAAAATAAATTACTTTATTTTTATTTTTCCAAAAACATTTAAAAAAATATTTTTTTAAACTAATACTCTTAGGGCATCTATTAAGGTGCCATTAGGAGATTTGTAAATATATTATTTTAGGAAAATTTTAGTATTTACGGTAGACACCGCCCACACTTACTTTTATGGAAAATATAAAAAGTTATTAAAACTTTTTTGTACTCTTTAATCTTTATTTTCCTATAAATTTTTTAAAATACTTTCTAAATCAATACCTTAGGGTATTAGTTATTTTTTCCCTTAAAACGTAGATAAAAGCTTTTAGGAGAATTAAAACCTTCTGCAAGCAATAAGTGAGGGGAGAAGATCAATGGAAAATGATATAGCTTTCTCTTCAGTTGTTTCAACCAAAATGAAATAAACTGAACATTAAAACCATGAATAAGGGCAGATATAGTTGTCATACCAGGGTGGATTGCTAATCGAGACACCGTTCTGAGATGCGCACTTGAGGCGTAGGAAAACATCAAAATGAAGAGAACCAGCAAGGTGATGAACTTCTTATAAGACATTGTTTTGGTCTTTTAGCACACAAAAGCTTGTCTAGGACTAGGGGTGTTAATGTTCGACCCAACTCACGAACACGACACAAACCTGACATGGGCTTTTTCAGGTTAGGGTTGGGCCTTAATGGGTTTGGATCATAAACGGGTCGACCCGAAAGCGACACAATAAAAAACGTGTCATAAGCGGGTCATCCCACATAACCCGTAATAGACACGTTTGACACACTAATTTATTTGTGTCAACTCGAAATGACCCACTTAACACAACATGTTTAACTCGTATAACAAATAAATATTTATTTTATTTTAGATTTGTCAAATACCTTTTATATCCAACATATATTTTAAATTTAAAAAGAAAAGTGAGTAATTACAAAAATTTACAAGAGATATAATTGGAAATTGAAACTTTACAAACCCTAGAACTACTAATACTTTTTTTTTTTGGGGCATAGAACATGCACAAATGAAATTAAATGAGCTTGTGGAAGATGTTATGAATTTGGACATCAACAAAGAATCTAGGGATGATAATCGTGGTCATAGTCAGGATTAGTTTTCTGTTTGCTCAAATTTTTTCAATATTGATACTTAGCATTTGGCGAGTTCTAAGGATATTATATTTTTGTTGAACTATGTTATTTTATTTTTGTTAAACTTTGTTATTTTGAATTTTGGTTGAAGTGTATGCACTTCTTTTGAAGTGTAAAGAACTTATTTTTAGATGAATGTTATATTTTTGTTGAATTATATCATTTTGAATGTGGGTTGAAAACTTGAAGTATATGCATTGCTTTTTGAGATGTAAAAAAAATTATTTCTAGATGGATGTTATATTTAATATTATGCAAGTTGAAATGAGTTGTATTACATTCGTGTCAACCCAACATGACTCGTTTATTAAACGTGTCAAATGGGTTGATGATAATGCCTTAAAATGTATACTTGTTATATATTTATATAGGCGTTGTCTTCTTATTACTATGCTTAATTTGTATAATTAAGCCATGATTGGCATTAGTCCCTATTATTTATCTTTACATAATTTCTTGAATAAGATGCTATTCAATGTGTGTAATTTTCTACTTTTAGGAAGTCATATGAGAAAGATGAATTTACAGGAATTTGTGAGAGAATGGAGGCCAGACTAGAATTAAAGTGGAGTTAAAGGACCATGCTTAAATGTCTAAGGAGGTGCAGCTGGAGTGCTTGGATCGTCTACCATGGTTGGAAGCTTCAAATAAGGAAAGAAATTAAAGAGGCAGAATCTGAAAAGGAAAAATCTGATTTGAGCACTGATCATTATTTTGGGTGTATCTCTCTCCTCAAAACTCCAATTGACACAAGGCTGGATGGGTTGGAACCGTGACTTAAATATCTACAACTTTCTAGTTTTGAATTTTTCAAAATTATTAATTTTTGAAGGTTGAAATTAACTCACAAGTTACTGCTGTAAACTTGGATGGAAATTAAAATAGTAAAAGTTTTATTTTCTTTGGATACTTAAGATGCTAGGGTTTGGAAGGGAGGCTGAGTAGAATGAATTTTGACAGAGAAAACCTTGTATTTTTCTTTCTCTAATGGCAGCCTAAACTCTTTGCTAGGGATAAGAGTTATGTTTCTTCTATACGATATGAATATTTAATGTGATTCTTTCTAGGATTTTATTAACGACGTATTTGATTGTTCAATTAGATTTCTTTTGATGTATTAGTTCTTCCATACTTTCAATAAATTCAATCATGTTTTTCTTATTGTTTAGATGAATTTCTAATAGTTTCAAATCAAAATCAGGTTTTAAAGTGAATGGGTTTTTTTGAAAACGTTTCTAACCGCATTATTAATCAAGGTTATCATGCATTCTTGAATTGTCTCAGTTTAACCGAATTATAAGTTTTTAATTATATAAGAACAATCAATTATGAAATATATATTTTCTTAGATCACAAATAATTTCATATTGATATAGGGAAACACCCCGATGCCCTGGTATTTACATTATTGATTTAAATAAGTTTTTATATTTATTCTTGTTAACAATCACCAAGCAAAAGTACTTTTATTCTTCACCCAAATTGTTGCTTAATTATATTGTCTTTAAATTTACCCTGCTCCCTGTGGTTCGACCTCGGTACTCTGAGAATTATATTGCTACGATCTCCTGCACTTGGGAGTGAGCAAGCAGTTGGGTCAAGTCAACCCGCCTTATTAACAGGTCAGGTTAGGGTTGAAGGATCATGACACGATTAAATGGGTTGGGTTAGGGTTAAGCCATTTAGTCGAATACCCCTACCTCGATACAATACAAACCTGACACGCTAACCCGAATTGACACCCCTATCTAGGACAAAGATTATAGTTATATATATAGCTATCAGTTACAAGCGCGTATTATGGCTCTTAAGAAATAAAAATAAAATAAAGTTATAAGTTTTGCAATTTGCAATAATAATAATTCAGTATTCAATTTATTAAAAGTGATTATAAATTTTGTGAAGACATAGGGAACTATCTAAAAAGGACGAGTCAAAATATAGGAAAATTATTTTTTCTTAACATAGGTAACTATTGAAGTGATAGGGCGTGAGCCTGTGAGGAAGTACAGGAGGAAAAGAATTTAGGGATTGGAAACAACAATAAATAATTAAAAGGATCCGATTAATAGATGCCTTAGAATATTATTAATAAACCATTTTATGATAGTTTTGATACAACTTTTATGGAAAAAAAAAAAAAAAAAAACCAATTACTTTTTTTTCCAATGAAAATTTTCTAAAAATAGTTCTAAATCAATGCATCCATTAAATTTTTTCATAATTAAAACATGTGTCCTGTTAATAGGTGCTCTTAGGAAAAGACATAAAATTGAAGTGTTCTTGAAGAGATGATTTCCAAAGTTTAGTCAAAGACTCGAGATCTAGTTGAACCAATTTTTTAAAATAGCCACATTATCAATTTTTTAAACATTAAACCATTCAAAGAATGAATATATATATATATATATATATATTAAATTAACAATCTTATATATGTGATTAAAATACTGCAAAATTATCTCGTGCGGATTAGCTGCTAATTTTAATTAAAAAATTGAAACCCAAATCTTCTCCTTCAAATAATTCCATAAAAAAGTCAGAATAAATAAATCAAAAGTAAAATTCAGCCAAAAGCTTGACCTCGACTAAAGAAAAATCAAAGTCTATATGAGATTTTAATTTTTAAATGATTCCCAAAAACACAGTCGTATAAACCGGTTTATTCGATTTTTAAAGCCTTTGTATCATCTATAAAGTCACACACATGCATGTCACATCTCGTTAAATTCAGTCGGTTCGAAAAAGAAATGTCATTGCCCCGTAGAGCAAGGGTAAATTAATGCATCGAAAGTCCCTAATAAGTCTACCTCCCCGAAGAAAAAGAAAATTCAGTTGAGTCAGGAAAATTATTGACAAAGTGCATGTCTCTATACGGTGTAGTTTGACTAGTTTCATCTATGATCTATCAACCTCATACTTCGTGGAAAAATGATTGAAATGTGTATTCTCTCTCTCACATAAATTGTAAGTCTAATCATGAAGTTAATTAGTGAGACTCATAATTATATCAGAAGGAAGAGTATGTATTTATGATACTCTAGAGTAAATAATGATCCCTACTTTGTGTGCCATAACCGAAGTTTTCTTTAGAAAATAATGAGTTTTGAAAATTTTAAGGAGACATCACATCACTTATTTTATTTTTGGGTCATGCTAAAGAGTGCTTTTAGGGCAATAGTTAACAATTTATTTTAAGAAAGTTTTGACACTACTTTTATGAGAAATGGAAAAAGCAGTCAAAATATTTTTTTTTTCTTTCTTATAAAAACTTTCTTTAAATGGATTGTTTATCATTGTCTTAAGGGCATTCATTAACATTTCCTTTTATTTTTTTAACAAACAATAAAAATAATTTTTATTTAATTGACTTGATAAATAAAAAATGGGTAATTACAGCAAACTTAGTTGTGGTTTGATCCGAATTCATATTGCCGTAATTTGAAAGAGAAATGATATGTCCACAATATTTTTACAACATTTTTATAACAAATCCTAAATAGCAAATTGTTATTGGTTGTTATTGTTGGAGTAAAAAAGTAATTTTAGTGTTAGGTTCAAATTTGAACTAATAATAACCAACCACCTATGATTTGTTGTAAAAATATTGTAAAAATATTGTGGACGTAGCAAAAATGTTACTTTGCCTACCTGAAGTTGGTTCGGTTAGGACTCCATAACCCACTTCTCCTTTTGCCATTAGAAAAACACATTTTTAGACAAAAATAAACAGCATGAATTAAAAAGCTACGTTTTAAAATTTTTAGAACAATTACAAATCAAATTGTTTAAAATTGCAAACAAGGTACAAAATCAAATGCCCACGGAGATTACAAAATTTTTGCAAAAAACACAAAACACAAACTCCTTTTCAATCGTACACAACCCATTGTTTGGGTCAACTCGGTTGAACAAATGAGTAAAATAAAATGAGATTTTGATGTTAGAGTTATAAATTAGCATTCACATTATTTGTTGCTTCTTTCTCCTTGCTCTTCTCTTTTCTCTATTGTGCTTGCTGTGCTCTATTAATGGTGGATTTCAAATGAGTTTTCTGGTTGATTTGGATGGGGGGATTTTTCGAAAGATATGTGTAGTTTCTTGTGTAATTTTCTGGGATCACTTGTGATGTTTGTGGTGGGATTTTCTGTTTTTAGCATGATTTTTCAGTGAGGACTGTTTTGGTGTTTTTCTGGGCCTTGTTTGGGAATTTATAAGCAATAAATAAATAAATAAATAAAGTCTCAGATTGTTTGGCCTTTTATGTATAGTAAAGCCTATTTAGTTACCCAAAATACAAAAGCCTCTTTGCCGTTCTGGGTTTCGAGAAAATCAATGGAAAAAAAAAGGTAGAGAACTTCTACCCTCCACGTCCTCACATTAGCCAATACAGTGAATGGCTTTCTTTGGGATTGGGAGGAGAATAGGGTGGAAGATGATGGGACTGACGAAGTCAAGCATAGACGAGATAATTTGGACCAACGAGACAAGCCTGCAGTGACGAGTATCCACTTCACTGATGAAGTTAAACATCTCATTCAATGCCATGGACGATTACAAAACCAGTTGTACAGACCGTTGGGACAGAATTAAAGCAACATGATGAGGTCAGAAAACGTTACCCATAAGGATATTAAGAACCACCATAATTACCCAACGGCTAGAGGTTACAACAATATATATAAAGCCCTCAAATGCCCAAGAAAAAGGTATGTGCACATTGAGATAGTTACTGTAAAATTTCTCAGATACATTACATTGCCCTTTCTTAGATAATTTCCAATACTGACTTTGGCATCAGAGACGTTGTGGCAAGCACCACACCGGTGACCACATTCGAGGGTACATACTTGCAGGAGGCCAGAGATCATTTCTGTCTACACGCATTGGCTGACGAATTCACACTTTATCAGTTTGGCGCCATCTGTGGGAATCGACATTTTCATGTTCAATACAGAAAAATAGTCTCACATGGAGTCTAATTCGGATTCTGCAGCCTTAGCTCAACAAGTTCAAGCCCTTGCAGCCACCGTTGAAGAACTGACCAGACAAAATTAGGAGTTGAAACTACGGCTTCAACAAGAAGAGAATCGATCTAAAGGGAACCAAAACGACGAAGGAGATAGCCACAGAATAAGTAACCATCAAAGGCCCGCTACTCCAACCGAGCACAACTCGGACCTTCTCTAGGAGATGAGGCAGGAGATGGACAAACTCAGAAACGCCATCAAAGAGAAAATAGATCGAAGTGTAGACCGAATGTTTAGGGCAACGGATTCGCCATTCACCCTAGCAGTACTTGAGTGTCTAGTACCGTCGAAATTTCGGCTGCCCCAGCTTGAACCATTCGATGGGCTAAAGGACCTTCAGGATCATTTGAATACTTTTAAGACGACCCTAGGGCTCCAGCAACCCCCAGATGAGATACTGTGTCGCTCTTTCCCCACCACCCTCAAAGGAGCTGCAAGGGAATGGTTCACGAAGCTGCCAACGTCGTTCATAGACAACTTCGAGCAGCTGAGCAATGCCTTATTGCGTCACTTCATTGGAGGACAGCGTCCTAAGAGAACCGCGAATCATTTACTTACCATCAGGTAGGGAGAAAAGGAAACTCTAAGGTCATACGTGAAACACTTTACTCGCAAAACACTGGAAGTGGACAACGCAGACGATAAGGTGCAACTGACGACCTTCAAGGCAGGGTTGAGATCCAGAGAGCTTGTTTCGTTACACGCAAAGAATCCCCCAAAAACGATGGCCAAAATGCTCCTGAAAGCACAGAAGTGCATGAACATCGAAGACGCATTAGTCGCCATCAGGGATGGAGGAAGACCCAGAGACAAAGAAGAAAGGAAAGATGACGACCGTAGAGGGCAAAAGCGGGAGCGTCCAAATCATCAGACCAGTGACGGAATCAGAAGGAAGGATGACAAAGGGCCGTAAGCGGTAAAATTTACCCCTCTCGTTATGCCAGTCGATAAAATCTTGATCGAGATTAAGGACGAGCATTACCTTAAGTGGTCGTGACCACTGCACTCATCCCCTAACGTCCGTGATAAGAATAAATACTGCCGATTTCACAAGGACCACGACCATTACACTGAGGATTGTCCAGACCTCAAAGAACAGATTGAGGAGTTAATACAGAGGGGAAAGCTACAGAAGTTCATCAAGAAAGGGGAACACAGTATATTCCGAGATGGAAACAAAGGTCAGCGCGAGTCCACCTCTGGGGGAAATAACTGCCAGTACCAGCCCCCTTAAAATGTGATAGGGGAAATACAGACGATCGTAGGAGGACCCATGGCAGGTGGGTCATTCAGGTCCCTCAAGATAGCATATCAACAATAGGTGAACAGCGTCCACATGACACCCTCGTTGAAACAGAGACGAACCTATCAGGACATGATTTTCAATGAAGGAGATGCTAGGGGAGTGAAACAACCTCACAATGACCCCCTGGTCATAACACTTACAATAGAAGGGTTCAACACAAAGAGAATCCTCGTGGACAATGGGAGCTCTGCTGACATCATTTACTTCCCTGCGTTCTAGCAGTTGAAACTGGATCCAAAAAAATTACGCCCGTTTGACTCCCCACTTGTCAGCTTCAGTGGAGACAGGGTAAACCCCAAGGGCATAGTGACGTTGACGGTGACAGTGGGAACCTACCCGAAACAGTTGACCTATGATCTGGACTTCTTGGTGGTGGATTGTCCCTCGACTTACAATGTAATCATTGGAAGACTAGCGCTTAACAAGTGGAAATCATCCACGTCAACCTACTGCCTGAAGATAAAATTCCCAACGAAGAATGGGGTAGGAGAAGTCAAAGGAGATCAAGTCTTAGCTCGGGAGTGTTACCAGGCCGTCGTGGGCGCAAAGGAGAACCATACATGGACGATCGAAGAAAAGGAGAAAGAAAAAATGGAGGCCTTGGAGACAGTAGAATTATCCGATGAAGAACCAAGCAAGACGACCAGGATAGGGACGACCTTAAGTCCTGAGATGAGGACAAAGCTGGTTCAATTTCTTAAAGAAAACTTAGACGTCTTTACTTGGAGTCATGATGACATGCCAGGCATATCCCCAGAAGTCATCCAACACAGGCTGAATGTAGACCCAGAAAGGAAGCCTGTCAAACAGAGACCTTTTTCGCATCAGAAAGGGATCAAGCGGTTACTGACGAAGTTAATAAGCTCTTGGCTGCTGGCTTTATCCGCGAAGTATATTACCCAGATTGGCTCCCAAATGTCGTCCTGGTGAAAAAAGCAAATGGGAAGTGGAGAATGTGCATAGACTTCATAGACCTGAATAAAGCATGCTCGAAGGACAGCTTCCCCCTCCCAAGAATAGACCAGTTGGTAGACTCCACAGCCCGGCACAAGCTTCTGACGTTCATGGACTCTTTCTTCTGATACAACTAGATAAAAATGGCAGAGCAAGATCAGGAGAAAACAGCCTTCATCACAAGCCAAGGGCTCTATTGCTATAAGGTAATGCCCTTCGAACTAAAGAATGCCAGCGCCACTTATCAAAGATTGGTAAATAGAATGTTCAGCAAGTAGATAGGCAGGAACATGGAAGTATACGTAGATGACATGCTCGTCAAGAGCAAGGAGGAACTCACCCATCTGGACGACCTTAAAGAGACATTTGCTACTCTCAAGCAATATCATATGAAGCTGAACCCTAGTAAATGTGTCTTTGGCATAGCTTCGGGGAAATTCCTAGGATTTATGGTGTCCCAGAAGGGAATTGAGGCGACTCTCGAGAAGGTACAAGTAATAATCAATATGACTTTGCCCAAGACCGTCAAGGATGTCCAGAAGCTGACAGGAAGGATTGTAGCCCTCAATAGGTTCGTCTTTAGAGCGACAGACAAATGCCTACCCTTCTTCAAGACATTGAGACAGGCTTTTGCTTGGACTGACGAGTGCGAGGTCGCATTCCAGGAACTCAAACGTTATTTAAGCAGTCCACCCCTTCTAAGCCCGTCAAAAGAAGGAGAAAACTTGTACTTGTACCTGGCAGTGTCAGATACAGCCGTCAGTGGAGCCTTGATCTGAGAAGAGGACCGGAAGCAACTCCCCGTCTATTACATCAGCCAAGCCTTCCAGGGAGCTGAGTCCAGGTATCCTCAGATCGAGAAGATCACGTTCGCGCTGATAATAGCTTCACGAAAACTCAGGCAGTACTTCCAAGCGCATCCTATCTTGGTTATGACGGACCAACCAATCAAGAAGTCCATGAATAAGCCCGAAGCGGCAGGGAGAATGGTCCAGTGGGCGATCGAGCTTAGTCAGTTTGATATTGAATACCACCCCAAGACGGCCATAAAAGCACAAGCTTTGGTAGATTTCATTGCGGAATTCACCCACCTGGATGAGGACGGCTTAACCTTTGAACACCAGCAATGGACAATACAGACCGATGGCTCATCAGCCCATAAGAGAGGGGGAGTAGGGGTAGTCATAATTACCCCCAACGGAGAAAAGCTAAAATATGGAGTTTAGTTGAAATTCCCAGCAACTAATAATGAGGCCAAATATGAAGGGATCCTGACGGGGTTAAGGCTTGGAAGAGAGTTTGGAATTAAGAACCTGGTGATCCAGAGTGATTCGAAGCTAGTAATCGGGCAAGCCAGGGGAGAATATGAAGCCAAAGAAGAAAGGATGCAGAGGTACCTCATATTGACAAAGAATCTAGCTCAAGAGTTCGAAAAGGTGGAGTTTGTGCAGATCCCCAGAAGTCAGAATGTGATGGCAGACGAAGTCTCAAAGATAGCCTCATCAGATGAAAGAGCGGTGGAAGAAAGCCTAATGATAGAAGTTCAGAAGAACCCCAGTATTGAAGAGGTTCCAACATTTGCAATCCAGAGCTCAAACAGCTGGATGACACCCATTCTGTCATTCCTTCAGGAATGGCATCTCCTATAAAACAAAGAAGAAGCCAGGAAGATCAGAAAGCAGGCAACTAGATTCATAATCCTCAATGACGTCTTATACAAAAGAGGCTTCTCCATGCCTTACCTAAGGTGTGTCGACGAGAAAGAAGCAACGTACATCCTGAAGGAAATCCATGAAGGTGTTTGCAGGGACTATGCCGGCCCCAGATCCCTGGCAAGAAAAATAATTTGAACAGGCTATTTCTGGCCCATTATGCAGGTGGACGCAGCAGAATTCGTCAAGAGATGTGACAAGTGCCAACGGTTCGGGAACGTTTAGTGACTTCCAGCAAAGAAATTGACGACGATTTCATTCCTCTGGCCATTCGCACAGTGGGGAATCGACATCGTCGGCCCGTTGCCCCAGGGCAAAGGTCAGGTAAAATTCTTACTAGTTGCTATTGATTATTTTACAAAATGGGTTAAAGCAGAGGTGCTGGCGACCATAACCGAGGCCAGGACCCAGAGCTTTGTATGAAAGAACATCGTTTGTAGGTTTGGGATTCCAAGAATGATCATATCAGATAATAGGCGACAATTCGACAGCCAAGGTTTCAAGGAATTTTGCTTGGGCCTAGGCATCAAAAATCAATTCTCGTCCCCAGGTCATCCACAAGCGAACGGGCAAACGGAGGTGACGAATTGGACGTTGCTTAAGATTATCAAGACAAAGCTAGACGATGTGAAGGGTGCCTGGCCAGAAGAATTGCCCAATGTACTGTGGGCCTACAAAACAACCGCGAGAACACCAATAGGAGAGACGCCCTTTAGACTCACCTACAGCACTGAAGCAGTGATCCCGGTTGAGGTGGGAATAACTAGCATCAGGCGGGAGGCATTAAGTGAAGAAGTCAATGATGATCAGTTGCGACTCAACCTGGACTTCCTAGACGAAGTAAGAGATAAAGCTTGTAGCAGAATGACGGAATATCAGCAAAAGATGACCGACTACTACAACAAGAAAGTGAAGCTTAGACAACTTGACATCGGTGACCTTGTCCTTCGTAAAGTAACCCCGGCTACCAGAAATTCCACTTAAGGGAAACTCGGCCCCACATGGGAAGGACCCTACCGAGTCGTCCATTACTCCAGGAAAGGCAGCTATTATTTAGAAACCATAGATGGGCAAAGACTCCCTAGGCCGTGGAACATAGAACACTTGAAGAAGTACCATCAATAAGCGCGATCTCCAAATGTATTCGTTATTCATTATTGGAATTAATAAATAAGTTATTCAGCTGACATTTCTCACAAGCAAGTGTATGCGATCACAAGTCATAGTCTAAAATGACTAAGTAGCAAGATTCTGCTCTGACGGATGTAAGCTACTGACGATGACAAGATCCTTGAAAAAAGGTGTAAGTCATAAGAGTCTAAAATGACTAAGTAGCAAGATTCCACTCTGACGGATGTAAGCTACTGACGATGACAAGATCCTTGAAAAAAGGTGTAAGTCATAAGAGTCTAAAATGACTAAGTAGCAAGATTCCGCTTTGACGAATGTAAGCTACTGATGATGACAAGATCCTTGAAAAAAAGGTGTAAGTCATAAGAGTTTAAAATGACTAAGTAGCAAGATTCCGCTCTGACGGATGTAAGCTACTGACGATGACAAAATGTGTAAGTCAAAAAGAATGAAAAATGACCAAGCAACCAGATCCCGCTCCGAGGGAAACATGCTATTGACGCATATCACAGCTACTGACGCACATCATTCCAAAAAGGATGCATCTCATAGAAACAAAAATGCCAGTAGAAAGAAGAAGATGCAAGGGCCTCATCAAACACATCACATGAGCAGTTAAAGCATGCAACTTACAAACACAGGTAAGTACAAAAAGTAAGTTAAAACCAAAAGCAAACAAGAAAATTACCATTGTTTCCACAAACCCATAAACGCTGGGTTAAAATAGTGTTCCCAAAATAAAAGATGTTTCAAAAATAGATTTACAAAGGCCACAATGGGCTGGAGGGGCGTCAATAGCAGCGGCATCGTCAACCAGAACATTTTTTGGACCTTCACCAGCAGGAACCGCGGACTGAGCAGCTTCGTCAACAGCCATCTCCCTGTCCACTTCTTCCAAGTCCAGGTTCTCAAGATCAACTCTAGCCGGATGCTTAACCATGTACCTACAGAGGAGCTCAAATCCTTTAAAATACCAACTGAAGATTACTGTATTGTACTCGTCAGTGGTTTGGAAGGCCTCAACCGATCTAGCTGCGATTGTCCTCAATGATTCCCTAGCGTTCTGAAGCTCCTCGTCCTTTTCCAGGTTCAGCTGACACTCCACTCTAAGGTTGTCACCCAGGACCTTGGCCTTCTCCTTCAAAGTAGTAGCTTCGTCCATTGAGTCAATAAGGCTCTTCTTCAGTTTCGAGTTCTCGCTCTCCAAAGCTTGCACCCTGGACGAGAGAGATGTCAGCTTAGCCTCTTGGGTAAGATACTCAGAGGCGAGATGCAAACCTTCTCCCAAAGCCTAAAAATAAGTGCCAAGTCCAAGTCGTCAGTAAAAAAAAATTAAAAAAAAAAAAAAAAAGGAGTTAGGAAGGAAGTAAAAGCGCCTCACCTGAACGAGCCTATGGACATGGCCACTGGTAACCACATTAAAGGGAACCCCAGAAAGAGCTTTTAGGTCGTCAGCCGTGACGATGCTGTGAGCCCTTTCAACGGCCAGCTTCTCATCCCCCCAAATCGTCGAGTGACGAGAATCCTTCTTCTCCTTCTCTGTTAGGCGTGACCTCTTAGAGATAGGCATAGGAAGCTCCTCCACCAAAGTAGACGGAGAAGCAGTCCTCGTCGTCTCAGTCCCGAAGATGAGAGGAGTGACAGAGGCTGGCAGGGTGGCAGATGGACCCCTTTCGGTCACACGCACCGTCTTTCGCCCAATGTTTGACAAGGGCTCGTCCTTCTTCGCCCTCATCTTCGCGTACATGTCCTTGTTGAATTTTGACATCATTTCTGTCAAATAGAAGATCATGAGTTGCAAAGAAATATATAACAAAAAAACTGATACCGATGAAGCTGAAACTTACTCATTTTTCCTTCTATATCGAGGTTCCGCAGGACGAAGGCAGAAGGATTAGGCCTGAGGCAGTAGAGCGAAAGAGT
This sequence comes from Quercus suber, assembly GCF_002906115.3. Taxonomy (NCBI): domain Eukaryota; kingdom Viridiplantae; phylum Streptophyta; class Magnoliopsida; order Fagales; family Fagaceae; genus Quercus; species Quercus suber. The sequence continues at coordinate 812,447 of NW_027069551.1, read as the reverse complement.
CCTGGGATCAACAAGATCGTCCCAGCTCTCGACTGTTTGCGCGTACTCGATAACCCTCTGCACCCGTTCCCTGTACCTGCTCTTAAACTTTGGTCGTCTCTTGACTACAAAAAAAAAAAAAAAAAAAAAAAAAAAAAAAAAAAAAGGGAAAGAAGAAGAAGAATTTAGCAGCCATAGTTGTAAGCACGACAGAATTCAAAAGACAAAGAAGAAATATTGACGCACCTAAAGTCGGGGTTTCCCACCGATGACGTAACCTTGGGAGATCACCCCACAACTCGCCCGAGGGTGTCTCAAAATCGTCCCCAGATACAAAAAAGAACTTGGATTTTCAGTACCTGAAAGAGGACGGCAACCCCTTGACGATCCTAGTCTTTCTCTCCCAAGGCACCAACTCATAATACCCATGCTCCTTAGAGGCTTTTAGACGGTAAAGGTAAACAAGCTCGTCAACCCTGAGCATGTCCCCGTCATTGATAGCCAACCAAATTCCAATACAACTCACCAAAATCCTCCACGAGTTAGGCATTAACTGCCCGGGAGTGATACTGAAACGGTCCAAAAGCTCCATGAGGAAAGGATGGACCGGGAACCTCAACCCACAGATGAAGGCAGATTCGTAGAAACATACCTCCTTAGGGAAGAAGTGGCAGGCCCAATCCACCTTACCGGGTAGACGAACCCTAACCTGATCTGGGAACTGGAACCTATCCCTAAATCTACCTAGAGTATCTGCGTTCAGCCCACACTCCTCCTCCAGGGCATAAAAAGCCCTAACCTCCCGAGGGTTGGAAAGGGCTGTATCCTCCTCTACTAGGTTACCGCTAGACGATAACCCAATCTCGAGCTCACTAGACCTGACCTCTGACATCGTCCTACCCTCCTTCACTAAATTTTTATACCAATCAACTGATTGACGCAGTAGAGGTAGCAAATCAAACAACGCAACGGCCATACTACTGCCCTCATAAACAAAATTTTCAAGATGTAGGAAAGTTCCTAAAGCCCCCCGTAATCGAGCAAAAAGAAATGAAATCGAAGGGCAATATAATCTAACTTCAGAGCTATTGAACATGGGAAGCTAGAAAACGCAAAAAAATAAAGAAGAATCTAAATACCCCAAAGCCAAAGAGAAGCCAAACAAAAGAAAAACAGCAAGGAAAGAAAAAATACAAGATCAGAAATGTACAACAATGTGAATAGGCAAGATAAAAAGAAGCGGAAAGAAGAACATACCTCGAAGAAGAAAACTGTTGCACTGCACACTAATCAGAAGGAAAAATCGCCGAGAAAAGAGAGGTGGAGAAGAAGAGGGCCAGAGCAATAATTAAGGTGCTTTTTCAAAAAAGTGAGAAGGGAAAGATGAGAAGAGGGGAAGTTTAAAACCAAGGATTGGGAAGCTGAAAAACCAGCGGGAAAATCAATGAAACCCATCATATGCAGCATTAACTCCCCCAATCAAAATGTGCCACGTAGGCCACAACCCAAAAGGAGCTGCCACAGCGCACTTAATACGGCTCAAAAACCCAACCGCTTACAACTCAGAAACCTTTCACCTTCCCTGGTCAACACGACATGTCATGACGACCACGGAATCCGGGGGCAACTGATGGGACTGACGAAGTCAAGCATAGACGAGGTAATTTGGACCAACGAGACAAGCCTGCAGTGACGAGTATCCACTTCATTGACGAAGTTAAACATCTCATTCAATGCCATGGACGGTTACAAAACCAGTTGTACAGACTGTTGGGACAGAATTAAAGCAACATAATGAGGCCAGAAAACGTTACCCAGAAAGATATTAAGAACCACCATAATTACCCAACGGCTAGAGGCTACAACAATATATATAAAGCCCTCAAATGCCCAAGAAAAAAGTATGTGCACATTAAGATAGTTACTGTAAAATTTCTCAGATACATTACATTGCCCTTTCTTAGATAATTTCCAATACTGACTTTGGCATCGGAGACGTTGTGGCAGGCACCACACCGGTGACCATATTCGAGGGTACATACTTGCAGGAGGTCGGAGATCATTTCTGTCTACACGCATTGGCTGACGAATTCACACTTCATCAGAAGATATGTGGGGATTAAGAAAAAAAGGGGTTTGATTGTGAACTTGGGGCAATAGCCATAGAGCTTGGAGGTTGTAGAATATGGAGTATTGATTATAGAGTATAGGTACCAGAGGGATTAGGAGCTTCTGAGTTCTTCTTTCCTCTTCAACTCTTCAAATTTTTTTTTTTTTTTTTTAACAAAAGCACTTTTTAATCTTGTTTTCTCTTGTCAGTGTATGTCATTTTTGTTTTGGAAGGAGAGAGACATAAAAGGAGAGTAGAAATTTTTTAATAAAGGTAGGTTACAAAGTTCTAATGGAACCAACCTCAAGTGAACAAAGTGTTAATTTTCAAATTACTCCATAAAAGATTAGTCAATAAAAAATTAGTCAACAAGTTTGATTAGCGGCGTTTGCGGTGCGGTTTTAGCCCATTTTTAGCACTGCATTTTACGTTGTGGTTTAGCTAAAACCATAACTGCACTGCACCTTATTTTTGCGGTTACATGTGCGGTGCGGTGTGGTGCAGTGCAGTTTAAAGTTTAGCCAAAACCATAACCGTACCGCGCCTCATTTTTGTGATCACATATGCAGTGCGGTGTATAAGATGTGGTTTGAATGATTTGAAATTGGTATATTTTTCAAATTTTGGGCTTCTTCTACCCAGCCCAAAACTAATTTTTCTCTTTGTTTTGGTCCAAGTTTTAAACTATTGAGCTAGTTTTTCTTTATTTTGGGCTAGCTTTTCTAATCAACACTTGCTAAAATTATCAAACTCTATATATTTTTTTAAACTAAGGTTATTAAACTATTAGTAATATATTTAATATTAAAAATAATTAAATATATTAATGTATAGAGAGGGTGCGGAGCGGTGCGGTTTGTGCGGTTTTCTTATTATAAAACCATAAACCGCACTGTACCATGCGGTGCAATATTACTTGCGGCGCAATGTGGTTATGCTATTTTGCGAGCGGTTTTAGTGCGATTTTTGCGGTTTGTGCGGTTTATGCGGTTTGGTGAACACTCCTAAGTTTGATGGTCAAGTTACATTGTGGGAAGGTGTGAGACCCCACATACACCCCATGGGTTCACCAACCTCTTCTAAAGTTAAACGGGCTGTTTAATTAATTAAGGAAAAATTAACAAAAGTTTTAAGGATATTGATTTATAAATTATTTATAAATATATTTTATGGGAAAATAATAAACTAATTAATTTTTTTGACAACCTTTTTTATTTCCTATAAAAGTAGTGTCAAAAGTTTCCTAAAATAATTTTCTGAAATAATTTATTAACAATTGCTTAAAAGCACCTATTAACATGATTCATTAATTAATTAACACAAAATTCATTATTCAAACTTGTTGCAACATCTCAAGTTGGTAGTGAATTTTATTTCCATGGCATCATGGTTTAAAACTGTATTGTGTGACAAGACATGTGATAACGGTAATGATTTGATGATAATGAATTTAACAAGAAGTGTGAGTAATAAAATCAATTTTACTATGAAAAGCTTGATTTTAAATTTTGAACAGTTTTAGACCCCTTAACCCAATCAGATTAGCCTAGTTAATTAGCCAAGTGATTAACTTAGGCAAATTATGCAAATCTAGTTTAACACAATCAATTAATCATATCAAGAAATAAAGCAGCATAAATATAAATAATACAATGATATGATCACCCAAGAAACCACACGGTAAAAACCTGGGGAGGATTTGACTTAGCTATCCTTAAGATAAACCTGAATTCACTATTTGAAAGAATCGAAGTTCATACAAAAGGACTTACAAGCTCCTTGCTTAACTTCCTAATGCTACCCACCAGTAGAACTTACTAACATGACCACATGCAAGCTCCAAATCCACGGACTCCTTCTTTCTTAGATTCTCCACAAGATACAAGCACCCCCGCTTGTTTTTCTTTAAGCTCCAATGGCAGCAACTGAGTTGATCATCAAGATGTTGAAATAATCTCTACCTTGAAAACCTTAAACTTTGTGTAAAGGAAAGCTCTTCTAGATCTCACAAGAGATTTACACAAAACAGCAATATGAGCAACAATACACTCAGAGCAACTCTCCAAAACGTGGCTAGGGTTTTGCCTTATATACATAGGGCAAAAACATAAAACCCTAAACGTTTAATGAGGTAGGGCTGAGTTGGAAAAATCTGCAGAAAAACATTCTGCTCGAGATTCGATCGATCGAGTTTTTTTTTTTTATCGATCGAGCCAGGCCGAAATGCACCAATGCATCTACAACCTTTCGATTCCAACTTTACATGAAAGACACAACTTTGAGCAAGCCTAAACAAGACTAAACATATTGTTTTGATCATGGTTTGCCAACATTACACATTAGAGATTTAAATACATAAATTCCTAAATCTTTAGAACCTAACAAACTCCTCCTTTGGCAATTCGTGACAAAACACAAACACAAAACTCAAAGTTTACAAGTAAAAGCCCTTTACATAAATAATGCCCATAAACACTAAAATTCAATCCTAACTACTATCCATCAGTTGCAAGTGTAGACAGCAGCTCAATTGAATTAAACTGTATATTCCTGAAATACTCAACAAACGCATAAATGCATGTGTGACAGAAAATAGTAAATAAACAGGTAAAAACAATCTTGTATGATTCACACAACACATAATAAAGACAAATACCAATGAATAATTTCATAAATATAAATCAATAAGCAATGAATCACAAGAAACAAGAATCAAGTATATCAAAAACAATCTAACTCCCCCTAACATGAATAGCCCCAAAAATGATATACAAAGTGAAGCACCTAGATATAATCTAACAACTCCACTAACTCCGCAAAACAATAAAAAAAATCTCCCCCTAACTACAAAAAACTCCTCTACAAGTGTCAAAACTCTACTCCCCCATTTTGTGACGGAATGCCAAAGGGCAATCACAAGCCATCATCAAAAGGAGGTGGTGAGGGTGAACGAAGATGCGCTAAGTCAGCTCGCAATGCACGTATCTCATCAAATAAGTCCACCAAAAGTTGACCATGAGCCGCCTGAACGGTCATGACAGTCTCCAAGGTACGACAAACATCAAAGTCATCCGATGGAGGTGGAGGAACAGTAGCAGTAGCAGCAGCACCAACAAGATCAGGAACAGCCTCACCAACAGGACTTGTAGAAGAAGAGGGAGGAGGTGCGGTACCAGAAGGCTTAGACCTAGGGTGTTTAGAGCCAACTTGAAGGTGAGCAGCCCTCTGTCTAAGAAAAGATGCACCTATGGGAGCAATAACATGAACGGGCTTAGAAGAAGGGAAATCATCTAGACCAAGATAAAGCAAAATCCTATGAATAAAGATAGGATGAACAAGAGCATGAGATGAAGATAAACTCCTATAAACTTCGTTCAAAGAACGAAGAAACAAATGAGGAAAACTAATAGGAGCATTAGTAACAAGAGTGTACAAAAAGACACACCACTCAAGAGGAATAGTGTGAAGATGAGAAATGGGCCAAAAAGAATGACAAGCTATCCTAAAGAATAGATAATGTAACTCAGATAGCTCAGCAGTGGTGATCCTAGGTTCAGAACCCCACTAGATAGAAGACCTAGTGATGTAAGACATGACATCACTCAACAAAGGAGACTCATCATAAGGGTAAACTGGGTGCTAGACCAAAGGTACCTCTAGAGCATCAGCCACTACCGTAGGAGTAATGATGTACTCTACGCCTTGTATCCAATTCTTTACCAAAGTGTTGGAATCATAGATGCAGATAGAGATGTTCGAAAAGAACTCTCTAATCAAGGTAGCAGGTGGAGGAGAATTAGAAATATCTACCAAGGGTAACCAGCCCCTACGCTCAAAATTTGCTCTAATGGTAGGATCAAGCTCATCTAAAATGACATAATGCTCAGACCAAATCTTTCTCCTAAGGTTCAGCTTATCATAAATCTTTTAGTTTTTTTCACTTGGAAACTTCTCTCGGTCAAAAGAAGGTAGGGAAGGAGTAGGTGTGGGAACAGACCTACAAGCTCTAGTTTTCCTAGGCATGATGCTAAGGAAAGGACAGAGACACATAGAAAGAACCAACAGAACAAAAACAAAAAAAAAAAAAAAAAAATAAACAAAACAAAATAAACAAAATGGCAGATTGCAAGTTAGCACAAAAAAACAAAAGTCTATATGATGCATGAACAGTATTAATGACATGATGCATGTTCTAATGCAATAAACAAAGTTCAAATTAAGTTCAATTACACAAAATTGGCTTGAGCATAGAGTTTCTACCAAAAAAAAACCCCCAAAAATTTGAAAAACCACTTGAATGTTTTGAAACAAATTGATGAATTGACCATCACACAGGGTTGAAAATAAATTAGAATGACCAATTACATCAAAACAACAAGCCAATTTTATCAATTTAACTCAATTGAACAAAATTCCCAAATCGGATCAATTTCAAACCTTTGAATTTTCAATTTTTTACAGATCTCAAAATTGATCAAATTAAACCATCAACATCAAATTTATATTATGTCCCAACAAAAACCCAATGATCAATTTAACTTAACCAGGCTTGAATCATGAAAATTCCCAAAAAGAATAGGTCCAAAAATTTTAAAGAAAAATGCATAAAAAATGCATGAAATTATGAAAATAAATGGAAAAAGAAAGGTAAAATAGACTTACCGGCTTTGGAAGACAAATTCTTTGCAAAAAAACTTGGAGGAAAATGACAAAAAAATTGTTGAGTGAGCTTGCCAAGTCGGAGAGAGAGAAAAAAGTTTTGAACTTTTTGAAAAAGTGATTTGAAAAGGTCAAGAACAGTGTTTTAAAAAACCTGATTCGTGATATTTATTGATTGAAAATTACATTCGATCAATTGAATCAATCCGAGAATTCTAAAAGAATTTTAAATAATTTTTGATTGATCGAAAAACAGATTGGATCGATCGAAACAGGCAACGGCTCACAACATTTTGAGAAAAAATTACAGTTTTGAAAAACACAAACCAAATTTTGAAACCAACTCCTCAAAGCATTATAACTGATGAACAAAATGCATGAGTATGAGATGGAATGCTTTTTCAGAAACCCAAGTTTTAATTCCAGTTTCTCTAAAGAAAATTTCACTCAGTTTCCCTTTAAATTTTCAAGCAAAAAAAATGTTTTGCATAATACTCTAGGTATTTTCAAACTTGGTTGGTCAAATAAAAAACACACACAATAACATGTACAGTGTTTAGCAAAGAGTAACTTGTGTAGTGTATGCAACTAGCAAAAAACTTGAGATACATGTGAGGTGATATGTGAATAGAAATCAACCACAAAGTTTACAAAATTCATCACATAGAATTGAAAAGAGACTATCACCTAAAGAGTTACATCATATAACTCCCACATCTCCTAGATCATAAGCTTGCAATCATGTAAGTTTCTTGAAATTTGCCTCATAATATACACACCAATTTTAGTTTAAGTGATTTGGCATCAAGCCTAATAGTACACACAAATTTTAAGCATTAAGCATTTAAACCGAAGATTCACCTTATATTCTTTTTGTGCATATGATACACTTTTTCGAGCATAGAATATTAAGATATGCACTAAAGTGTTCATGATTGGCCAGTGAACAGTGGTGAGATGATTATTTATGCCTTTCTCAAAAGGTTCAAGTTCGACAATCAAAGACATGTGACTTTAAGATCAAGACAAAGTGATAAACACCATAAACATCTTTCCCACACAACATGCACTACAAAGCTTCAACTAGTCAAGTGCAATAAATAAGCTCATCAAAGTTAAACTGGGTACAAGAACATGTTCTGTGTAAATAAATTGACCGACCTTGTTTTCAAAAACTAAGAAAAATAGTGCGAAACACAATTTGCTTTTTTATTTTTTATTTTTTATTTATTTATTTAAAAGAGAAAACAAAAATAAATCCTAGAATGAAATGTATAAATGTTATACAACGTAAGTCCTAGAACAAAAACACAAAAACCAAAGAACAATGGTCACAAAGGAAGAAGCAAAGAAGCACAAAGACCATGTCAGAAAGACTCAATTAGATCGAGTCTTTTGCATTCAAAACCTATTAGATGCACCACGAGCACTGGNTTCATTAAACTACAGCAGTAGCAGTGAAAGCAATGAAGTTTCCATCCTCGTTACATCCAGACTCATTATCAAAAACTTCATTATCACTAAGGGTTACAGTCATAGCTTTACCCTTAAACCTCAAGTAAGTAGGACATTCAGACTTAACATGACCATACCTTTGACACCCAAACACTGAGCACCCAAAGAATTGTTTGAAGATTGATCAAATTTTTCTCTAGGTTTTTCAAAGTTATTAACCTTAGTGAGATCATTCTTCCTAAAATTTCTAGGTTCAGCAGTGTTTGTACCTCTTGCCTTTCTGTTGTTATTCCTAAGAAAATTTCTAAAGTTCTTAACAAGGTAAGCAATCTCTGTAGCAGAGAGTTCATCATCAAATCCACCACCCTCAACATCATCAACTGACTTAAGAGCCATTGATTTGGATTTGTTAGGTTGGGTAGGTCTAATTCATAGGACTGAAGAGATCCTATAAGCTTATCAACAGGGATGGAGTCTACATGCTTGCTCTCAGTAATGGCAGTCACTTTGAGTCTAAAGTCTTCAGTTAAAGATCTAAGAATCTTCCTAACAATTTTAGGTTGATCATATATTTCACCCAAATTAAAAGCAGAATTAACAATATCATTCAGTTTAGCACAAAATTCATCAAAAGATTCATCATCAGACATTCTAATGCTTTCAAATCTTAAAGTTAATTGTTGCAATTTTATTAATCTTAACTGCCTTTGTGCCTTCATGCATAGTCTAGAGGATTTTCCAAGCAGTGTGAGTAACCTTAACATTTGAGATTCTCTTAAATTCCTCCATGGAAATAGCATTAAAGATGGCATTCATAACTTTACTATTGAACCCAGCTGCTTCTTTTTGAAAAGTTTACCACTCACTCATGGGAGTAGTGGGCTTCTTTCATCTGTACTCAACGGAATTCCAAACCCTCTCATCAATAGATTTCAGGAATGCTTTCATCCTTACTTTCCAATAAGCATAGTTATTCCCATCAAAGTTAGGAGGAACAACGAGAGAGTGTCCATGTTCTATGACAACAGAGGTCAAGGATCAGCTCAGAGATCAAAAGATCTACAACAAGAGAGCTACCTGCTCTAATACCACTTGAACAGTTTTAGACCCCTTAACCCAACCAGATTAGCCTAGTTAATTAGCCAAGTGACTAACTTAGTCAAATTATGCAAATCTAGGTTAACACAATCAATTAATCATATCAAGAAATAAAGCAGCGAAAATATAAATAAAACAATGATATGATCACCCAGGAAACCACACGGTAAAAACCTGGGGAGGATTTGATCTAACTATCCTCAAGGTAAACCTGAATCCACTGTTTGAAAGAATCGAAGTTCATACAAAAGGACTTACAAGCTCCCCGCTTGACTTCCTAATGCTACCCACCAGTAGAACTTACTGACACGACCACGTGTAAGCTCCGAATCCACGGACTCCTTCTTTCTTGGATTCTTCACAAGATACAAGCACCCCCGCTTGTTTTTCTTTAAGCTCCAATGGCAGCAATTGAGTTGATCATCAAGATGTTGAAATAATCTCTACCTTGAAAACTCTAAATTTTATGTAAAGGAAAGTTCCTTTAGATCTCACAAGAGATTTACACAAAACAGCAATATGAGTAACAATACACTCAGAGCAACTCTCCAAAACGTGGCTTGAGTTTTGCCTTATATACCTAGGGCAAAAACATAAAACCCTAAACGTTTAATGAGGTAGCGCTGAGTTGGAAAAAACTGCAGAAAAATATTCTGCCTGTGATTCGATCGATCGAGTCTTTCTTTCGATCGATCGAGCCAGGCCGAAATGCACCAATTCATCTGCAGCCCCTCGATTCTAACTTTACATGAAAGACACAACTTTGAGCAAGCCTAAACAAGACTAAATATATTGTTTTGATCATGGTTTGCTAACATTAGACATTAGAGTTCAAAATACATAAATTCCTAAATCTTTAGAACCTAACAAATTTAACTTTATAAACATGGATGGGCCGAAGTTAAAATTTTTCTTGCTTCAAATTTTGGGTTGAAAAGAAGCATCGAGGTCATCGTGGGTTGAAAATTGGGCCTTCTTATTACAGCCATTCTTCATTCTCTGATTTGGACTAGATCTTGGTGACAAAAGACTATCTAAACTAATCAACTAGCAAGAGCATGGGATTCAAAACAAGAGTGAGCATTCCGTTGGCCTATTAACTAAATGATGAGCCCATTATTACAAACTGAGCCCAATCTACATAACTAGCCTAAAGGAATCCTGATTTATTGGCTTAAGTTTAGTTAGTAGTCAAACGTATTGGTGCTTAAAACCTACTTATACTACCACTACGCACCCTTGGTGCGGTGGTCATTCTACAAGTATAAGTGCTTATGGGGTGTGGAGGGCAAGGGCCGGGATTCAAGTCTCCAGGAGAGAGCTTCACACACATATACATTTAGATTATGCTAGAGTAGAAGTTCTATCTTGTATTAAAAAAAAAAAAAAAAAAAAAAAAAAAAAAAAAAAAAAAAAAAAAACCTACTTATACCTCTTTTGTGACTGATTATTTTTTATTCGAAAAAAATTTATTTTTTTATAGGAACAACAAAATATCACAATTTCTTCTTTCTCCAAAAAAAAAAAAAATTCACAATTTCTCCGCAACACCCTTTTTTAAATTGTGAGGTGTTTAGGTATGATCTTTATTTTGTTTTTGTTTTAGAAGAATCCTTTTTATTCATCCAATTTAATGTCATACATTAGAGCACTAGCATCTGGGAATAGAAAAATGTGTCTATTTTACATCTTCAAAACCTATTTTATATATTTTATCATCCCATTTTACAACTCATCCAATATCTCAGTTTTTATTTTTACATAAAACTCATTAAAATAATATAAATAAACTATACAAACAAATAATAGAAAAAATTCGGTTTTACACCCACCAATACCAGTGCTCTTAGGGTCAACGGCGGAACTAGGAATTTTTGCCAAGTAGGGCAAGCTAATTATAATAAAGCTCTCTTTTCTAGCCATTAATTATATAAAGTTGTACCCTAACATTATTTCATAGTTCCAAATCATTAATAATTAAATTTGAATTAAATTTTTTAACTATCTTTCATGGTACTAAAATTTTCTCATAAGTTATTATTAATACTTTGAAAACATAAATATTAAATTTAATCACATATCCTTAAAAAAAAAAATTAAAAGCAAAGTGTATATAATCACACAAAACCAAAAAAATTATCTTAATATCTTTATATAACAATTACACATGAAACTATTGACAAATATAACTACAGATTTTATACCACTACAAAATTTGCCACAACTTGATAAAGTGGTTGATGGTAAATGATGGGCCATCATTTTAACATGAATTCACGACATTTTCTTTAGTTCATAATTGATAAATTTAGAGTTGTAACGAAAGTTGTGATACAAAAGCCTAAGACTTTTCACATTATTATATATATGCAAACCACTATTATCATAGTCAGATATAAAATAAAATAATACAAGTTAAGTTACTAATGAAAGCAAGCTACAAACAATTAGAAGCTTTTATTTAAAAAAAAAAATGGAAACCCACAAAAAGTATAAAAAATTAAACATATAACATAAATAAACAGAGAGAGATACCAAAGGAGCAGAGGCTAGATTAATTCACTGGACGCCGATTGCCTCAGTTGTAAATTTTAGAAAATGTTGAGCTTTCACGTTTATTTGTTGTATTATAGCTTAATAGTGTATAGCCCTATGTATATACATCGGTATAATTAAAAATAATTATAATTATCCGGTTCAAATTATACTTTTTTTTTTTTATAGAAGATGTTCAAATTATACATGGTATTAGCAAACTCTTTTTTTAAATCCTACATTTCTAAAATATGTAATGATTTCTTATTTTATATATGAGATGGGTTCAAGTTACACCTGATGTAACTCTAAAGAGTTATACATTTTTTAAACTATTGGATTTAAGTAGATCCAACGGTTAAAAAATGACCCTCATTATTATAAATATTTTTATTAAAATCTCATTAATTACTCTCATTTGTTACATTCTAAACGTATCTCTAAACCCAACAAAATTTGACCATGGCTCTCTCTTTCTCTCTACGTTTCTCTTCCTCTCCGTTTGTCTCTCTCTCTCTCTCTCTCTCTCTCTCTCTACATTCTAAACTTACGTTTCTCTCTTTATCTCGTCCTCCATTGCTCCTCCACAATTGTTCCACCTCCACAGGATGCCGAAAGCAAAAAGGAAGAAGATGATTTCAATTTATTGCAGCGGCTATGATGTCTGCAATTTATGTGGAAAATAAGGAAGAAGATGGTTTCCTGTATATGACCTACAGTGGCGAGAACACCTTTGGGATTTGCTGAATTGTGATTAAGCTGCATCTACGTGAATAGGAGTTACAAATAAAACTAAGAAAATGGTGGAATTAGATTAGATGTAAATTATCTGTAGTTCATTAGATTGATGTTCTAAGCAGTACACTATGGTTTGGATCAATGACTATATTTTTTAGTTTGTCAACTGTTTAGTATTATGTTCTTTTTAAATTCCAAATGGTTTGGATCAATGTCTACTTTTGCCCGTTTGACTACCTCTTTTATGATTAGGTTGAATGACTATTTCAAGTAAATGAATTGTTTGTGCAGCTCTATGGATGTGTGCGCGCTTGACTCTGTATTTTAGAGTTCTGGGGTTGGCATAAGCTCAACACCGATGGGTATGTGGGAAAAAATGGGGAGGTGGGAGGAGGTATTGAATCAATTGATAGAAGTGGAGGGTTGAAAGCAAAACAGGGATGATAATGGCACATGGACTGGTTTCTTGAGCGCCATTGGTAAAGGATGGCCTTCATCTAGTCGTCTAGTTTGAGATAATAGTTTTAGAAGTTGGACCTAGTGCAGAAATTGTTATTGGCATCGTTAATAAATAATGGCACATCTAATGATAGAATTTTACAAGCTTTGGTCAGTGACTAGTCTGCCTTTTGACACACCCACACTCAACTTCACAATATGCTTTAGTGTTATCCTAGGATTGGATTTTAAGCAATTATACATGGGACCACCATGAGTACTTGCTGAATAAAAAAATTAAGCACATCAGTTACAACTTCACACTTAAACATGTGGATCTGCATGTTAATTTGGAGGTGATATTAATACATGTATCAATATTGTGAAGTTGAGTGGGAAGGCCTGATCCTTTGCATAATTGGCTTGCGTGGGAAGTAGATTTGCGTGAGAAGCAAAGGTACTTGTCAAGCGTGGTTGTTTTACTAAATATGTCTTCACATTTGCGTGAGAAGCAAATGTACTTGCCAAATGTAGTTGCTTTACTATTGCAAAATTTGTCTTCTTAGACCCCCTAGAGGATTTGACAGCAATTCTTAGTTTAGTGATTGTCTTGTGTTTTAGAGGTGTTGCAATGTGTTTTGTTTTCTATTTTTCTATGGTTTAATGGTAACCCTTACTATTAAAAACTACAAAGTGTTTTCCTCTGAGATTATTACAAATAGTTCCAATAAATTTATAGACTTTGCTGTTATACAGACTATTCTGGGAGACAGAAATAGTCATCTGTGATTGAAATTTTAAGTCAAAACTAAGATCATAGTCTTAATTCTGCCATCGCTGTCCAGTGGGAGCTATCTGCTACTATGGTAGAGCTTGCTAGCACTGCCATGGCATTATGTCACTAAAAGGATTTTACAAAATCTTCAGAATGTACATCATAAAGCACAACAATATTAATATATTATAGAGGGTGAGGAACAGCAAAACTAAATCAAATTGTCCACCTTCAGGCTTGGGATAAGAAAAATGAGCAACTGACTACCAAGCCAACAAAGAGAGCTGTTCACATTGTCCATCTTGTATGTATAAAGTTTCATGTAAAATGCTCTTGGTTATTTTTTTGGAACAAATACAAATTTTCATTCATCCAATCAGAGGAGCAAATCTTTGTTCATTTAGAGACCTTTTTCTGGTACTGATTCTTGACCCATTTGATTCCCACCAAGGTTCTGCTCTTAACCTTTTGGGCGCTCACTGATGCAGCTTGCCGAGTCCGGCCAATGCTGCTGCTTTCACATCTCCCATCTTGCTGCCACTGCTGTTTCCTACCTTGTTCATGAGCTTGTCATCATCATCATTGCCACCATAACCTTCTGCGCTCCATTGCTCACCCCAGCCTGGTGCCTTACTTCCCATAGTATCTGAATTTTGCTCAAAGGCATAGACCCGTTAAATTGCTTTAATTTCCTCTAGTGTCCAAAACATAACTCGACAAATGAATCCATAGATTACATACAGTCCCAAAAAAAATCACATCAAAAGGCAAAAATTGCAATCAAACATAACTTAATATTTCAAAGAGAAACAGAGAGACAAACGGACAAAAAGAGACAAACGGAGAGAGAGTGAGTCAGTCATCAAGTTTTGTTGGGTTTAGAAATATATTTAGAATGTAATAAATAAGAGTAATTAATGAGATTTTAATAAAAATATTTGTAATAATGAGGGTCTTTTTTTAATCGTTAGATCTACTTAAATCCAATGGTTTAAAAAATGTGTGACTTTAAAAAGTTACACCAATTGGAACTTTCCATAAAACTCAACCACTTGAAACAAATTAGAACCTGGAAATTTCAAATATTTAACATAGCATATGTATTCTGTTCTGAGTTGCATATGGATATGGTATCTTAAGAAATGATTATCTATCTTCGTAGTGGGGTTTGGGGGAAAAAGAAAAAAGAAAATTTGTTTCCCATTTTCACTATATTTATTATTTAAGCTAGCCAAGTCGTGCAAGGAAACTTGGCCGAGTTTTGTTTGTGCTTTGCCATTTAGAACAATTTTAAATACATTTCAAGAGATTTGAAAGAGAGAGGAAAAAAAAATTAATAATTACCCAAAATTTCTAGCCTAATTTGATTGAAAAGTTTAATGAAATTTATTTACTTGAAACAGGTTGGAACTTTGGAAGTTTGAAAATGTTTAATGTAGCATATATATATATATTATTTGGTGGAAAGCATATATATATATTTGTTGAGATGGGTTCAAGTTACACCTGGTGTAACGCTTATAAAGTTACACCTTTTTTACACCGTAGATTTCTAAAAGATCTAATGGCTGAAAAAGTATCATTAAATACTATTACTTTCCATCTAATAATCTAATTAATACCACAATATTTTTCTCTCTCCCCTTATTTATTACTTTCCACTTATTAAAAGGCACACCACTCACCACCATTTTCAAGAATCTGCAAAACACAAACTCATCTACAGAAGAGCACCTTGTCATTGCACGGTACACACTAGAAATTTGTTAGGTTGGCACTGTTTGCAAATCAAGCATTTTAGAGCAGTTTTCCTACCAAACTTAATTACCATATATCTATAAGAGTTTCTAAAGAGTTTTACTTTAGAAAGAATCCAAAAAAAAGTCAAGTTAAATTTTTAAAAATTGTTAAATGATTCCTGACCTTTCTTCAATCTTCGTAGAATAAAATGATCCACGCATGGTTTAAACAGGTGAGGCAAAAAATGTGAGTAACTTAGCTAGAGCAATTATTTAATTTTAGTTTTAATTTTTAAATTTTTTTTTTTATGGACAGAAAAGATGAGTTGAATGGCTGATTAAATAGAAGAAAGGTCATTTTCCCCCTATATGATTACTGATTACATATGGAGGAATCATTAAAAATAAATTTAAATTTAACTTAACTTCTTTTTGGATTCTTTCTAAAGTAAAACTCTTTAGAAAATCTTATAGATATATGGTAATTAAGTTTGGTAGGAAAACTGCTCTAAAATGCTTGATTTGCAAACAGTGCCAACCTAACAAATTTCTAGTGTACCGTGCAATGGCAAGGTGCTCTTCTGTAGATGAGTTTGTGTTTTGCAGATTCTTGAAAATGGTGGTGTGTGGTGTGTCTTTTAATAAGTGGAAAGTAATAAATAATGGGAGAGAGAAAAATATTGTGGTATTAATTAGGTTATTAGATGGAAAGTAATAACATTTAATGATATTTTTTTAGCCATTAGATCTTTTAGAAATCTACGGTGTAAAAAAGGTGTAACTTTATAAGAGTTACACCAGGTGTAACTTGAACCCATCTCATATTTGTTAGATTTTGTTGAAAAAAATATAATTTGGTGGAAAGCAATAAATAAGGAGAGAGAGAGAGAGAGAGAGAATGCTAGTATTAATTAGGTAATAAGGTGGAAAGTAATAGCATTTAATGGTGTATTTTTTAACCGTTAGATCTTTTAGAAATCTACGGTATAAAAAAGGTGTAACTTTACAAGAGTTACTCCAGGTATAACTTGAACCCATCTCATATATATATATATATATAGAGAGAGAGAGAGAGAGAGAGATTGATTCAAGTTACATCCAGTGTAACTCTTCTAGAGTGTGTAACTCTTCTAGAGTTACACATTTTTCTAACCATTGATTTCAATTAGATCTAATGGTTTATAACATACAAACTGCCATGTCATCAACTTCTAAAGTAGGTAATCTAAGTATCTAACGCATTAAAAGTTATTAATTCTCTTCTTTAAAAAAATCATTAACCGCCTCCACTTTTCTTGTATTCTTCTTCTATTATTCTCTCTCTCTCTCTCTCTCTCTCTTGCACTGACCCACATATCTCATAGAATTGATACACTTAGGGGTGTTCGTGGTGCGGTGCGGTGTAGTTTTGGGTCATTTTTAGCACCACACTTCGCGGTGCGGTTTAGCTAAAATCATAACTGCACCGCACCTTATTTTTGCGGTCACATGTGTGGTGCGGTTTAGAGTTTAACCAAAATCATAACTGCACTGCACCTCATTTTTACGGCCACATATGCGGTGCTATATATAAGATGAGGTTTGAAGTTTGTATATTTTTCAAATTTTGGGCATTTCCTACCCATCCCAAAACTAATTTTTTTCCTTTTTTTTGGCAAAATTTTAAATTATTTAGCTAGTTTTTCTTTGTTTTTGGTTGGCTTTTCTAGCAACACTTGCTAGGGTTATCAATTTTTTTTTTTTTTTGGAAAACTAGGGTTATTAAACTATTAATAATAAATTTAATATTAAAAATAAATAAATATTTTCTTTGTTTTTGGTTGGCTTTTCTAGCAACACTTGCTAGGGTTATCAATTTTTTTTTTTTTTTGGAAAACTAGGGTTATTAAACTATTAATAATAAATTTAATATTAAAAATAAATAAATATATAAATATATAGAGAGGATGCGGTGTAGTGCGATTTGTGCGGTTTTCTTATTATAAAAACTGCAAACCACACTGCACCATGAGGTGCAGTGCGGTGCGGTGCGGTGTACTGTTACTTGCAATGCGGTGTGGTTATGCTATTTTGCGGGCGATTTTGATGTGATTTTTGCGAATTGTGCGATTTATGCGGTTTGGTGAACACCCCTAGATACACTTGTGTAAGCCGAGCTTTCAAAACAACTGTAATCTACATATTTTTTGGATCTCATGTAAATTTGTGCAAATATAAAATACATCCCTCAGAGCTTAAAAAAAAAAAAAAGACTAAATCTAATAAAATCTCATGTAATCACAAAGATTAAAGCTCACTATTAAATAGCATTGAAAACCATTAGAAATACTTCTTATGTTAAAAGCCATTGGAAACTAAGCAAAAGAACAAACAAAAATAATTTGTTGATATTGGCTGGCGGTAAATCTATGGAGATTGGCAAAAGAAAGAAGGGAAGAGAGAAGCTGTTAGTTGGAGAAGAGTGAGGGGGAGAGAGAGAGTGAGTGAGAAAAACCGAAAAAGTGAAAGACTAAGAAAATGAATTTTCTCTCACTTCGTTAAAAATGGTTTGGAATTTAATGACAAAGAGAGAGAAAATATATTCTTAATTAGACAAGCTGACGAGGACAATAATGTTTTTTTAGCCATTATATCTAATTGAAATCAATGATTAGAAAAAAGTTTAACTCTAGAAGAGCTATACCAAGTGTAACTTGAACCTATCACACACACACATATAATTTAGAATTTAATTAGTTTTAGACTCTTAGGTTTTTGCAACCCAATAATTCACTTACCAAAAAAATTAAAACTTAGATGGACACAAGATAGAAAATTGGACTATAATTGAAATCCAAATTAGAATTTAATTAAATTTGGACTTTTCAATTTTTACATTCAATATATAATTCACTTGACACAAAATTAAAAATTAAATAAGACACATGACGCAAAATTGAGAATCCAATTAAAATCTAATTGAATTTTCTCTAAGCTTTATATATATATATATATATATGAGTTATGTTTAAGTTATACCTGATGTAATTCTAAGCAATATTACACCACCTAATAACTTGTTTTTAAATTCACATTTTGAAAATCTCACAATCAGATTACATGTTATATATATATATATATAGATTTGTTAATGTTCAATTTTCTAACATTTAACATTTTCTGATTACATCTATACTTTAACAAATTTTCAACAAATAATTTTCGACAAAAAGCTGCATTCAAACTTATACACGTGTTTGAATAGGCTTGCAACGTGAAAGCTCCTAAAGTTATGTCCCCTGGGGTTCGTAGTTAAATTCTCAAAATTTTCACCCTTGACCTCGAAATTAAGTTGGTTCGAAAACGTAACTCAGAAACTAGCTTATGAACAAAGAATTGTACGAAAAGTCATGAGTCTCTTTTTGAAAGGTTCTGTCCTAAAGTCACAACCATTGAGTAGAGTAAGGATATTAATTAACTTAGTAGAGATAGAAGAATTGGTAGGTTCCCTCCAAACCTATGAACTAACCTTGTCTAAACCTAAGAAGAAGATGTATTGAAAACTGTCAAAGAGAGAGCATTGACTCCATTGGTGAGGAATCTTTGGATGCTGAGGAAACGTGAAAATTCCTCAAATTAAGGAAGGCTGAGAGCAAGAAGAACCCCTAGATTTGATGAGCAACCCAAGAGTAAATTCAATGAGAGTTCCCAAAATAGGAAAGAATCTAAAGGGAAGAAAGAGGAAAAGACTCAGGCTATTAGTGCCTATATGGGAAGAGAAATGCTACGTCCACAACATTTTTACAATAAATTATAGGTGGTTAGTTGTTATTAGTTCAAATTTGAACCCAATACTAAGATTGCTTTTTTGCCCTAACAATAACGATCAGTAACAATGTTGTGGACATAGCATTTCTCATATGAAAAATATGATACATATTACATGGACATGAACTTCGATATGAATTCCCTATTTGTCTATGACTATCAGTGCTTACATGATGAGCTAACAACTCCACTGTGAGCATATATACTCGCTTCCTATTACATGAAACCTGCTTGGCGAGCAGTGCTGGCTCTTGTTTTAGGAGAGTTAGATGATCACCTAAGGCCCCCAAATTATGGAAGACCCCTAAAATTTATCCAATTAGGTTAGTTCTTTGATTCCCTAAAAAAAAGTTAATTTTATAAAATGAATAAATTAAACCCCAAATTATAGCAAAAAAAATTAAGGAAACACACGACTAAGAGGAATCTTCAACAAAAAAAAGGGGGTGGGGGGGAAATGAGGCCAAAAATAAGGGGAAAAAATCTTAGGGGATTTTTTTTTGGGGGGAAAGCAGAGCAATGAATTATACCTGAAATATAAAAAACAGAAAAGATAAATTGTTTAAGACCTAGAATCTGAAATCTCTTTCCCTCTCTCTTTCTCTCTCAACAAAATAGAACAAATCAACAAAACATTAGATGAAGTATGTATATTGGGAAACAAACTTTTGTGCTAAACAACTAGCATTAATTGAAAGGAGGTGAATAACAAGCGTAGTATCATACATATGTTGTTTTTCTGGTTTTTGTTGTACTCTATATGTGGGATGCCATGCACAAAACATCCCTAATAATTTTTAATTAGTACTGATGTGAATAATACTAGCTTTATGTTTTAAAGAAAAAAAATATGTGGGGCTTTAATGCATAAAATCAATTTATTCAACTAAAATATTCCTCACAATACATGAAAATTAACATGCCATGCTTATAGGACACATAGTCGGTGTCTATATATCCGTGTTACACACATTTTTATTAGTCTTACAAACTTACATACCCAAAAAATATACACAAAATGCCCACACATAGGACAAGAGAAGATTACTTTAGTTTTTAGAACCCTGCATCTCCAGCTGCTGACACACACTTCGCATGGTTGGGCGAGATTGTGGATTGGTACGTAGACAAGAAACTGCTAAGTTCACCATTAGAGCTAATTCATCAGCAATCTTTTGACCTTTGGGAGATGAAAGACGATCATCTAACACATCTTTGAGGTGGACATTTGTACCAACTGAGGAATGAAGATCTGCAATGAGTTCGCCTGGATACTTTCCCATAAGAACTTCAAGTATCAAAACACCAAAACTATAAACGTCACATTTTTCAGTCACTACCATTGTGTAAGCAAGCTCTGCAAAAACTCAATGCAAAGAAAAAATATAACTTAAAACATGTACTATAATATTACAAGAAATTATCAATTATTCATATAACACTACAAAAAACAAGGGCTATCTTAGCGTTTTTAACAATATTACTATTATACGTTTTCTTTTATTGAAGAAGTGAGCTGTTATTATTTGTTATTTTATTATTATTATTATTATTGTTATTATTATTATTATTATTACTACTACTATAAAAAGTAAAAAGAAAAGAAAAAAATAGGATCCTGATTGATGACTTAAATGTATATATAGCCCATTTGGTGCAAGATAACAAGATTCAATTACAAAAATTAAAATGTAAAATATGACTAAAATACATTTTTGACCTTTAAAATTAATTTATGTTTGTTTTCATTTTGATCCTTTACATTTTAAAATTTTCATTTTGACCATTCATGTCATCGTGTGTGATTTTGTTTTCAATTTAGTCATGTGTTTCATTGCCATTAGTAGTTTAGTGACATTTGGCATTATATGAGTGAGGTGGCTTAATAGACACCACTTATATAGCATTAAACAGTCAAATCATGTAAACATCCAAAATGAAAATAATCCCAAACTTTATGAACCAAAAGTATACTTTAGACTAAAAAAATAATGAGCTATCATTAGGTAATAGTGAGGGAAATATTAAGAAAATTGTATGATAGGAAATGAGTAATTAATATATATATATATATATTATAGGAATTTTGATCAAATTTTCATTAAATGTCACTATTTCTTTCCCTCTCATGCCTTGCATTTTTTTGAAAATGAAAAATTAGGTTTGTGAAGGAAAATGTACGAATGAGTTTTCTCCTAACCATTTTATTTCCTATTATTTAAAATTTCAAACAAAGAGGAAATGAAATGAATATTTTCAGAAAATTTTCCATATCATTCCTTTCCTTTATTTAATAAATATGTAACATCACATGCACCTATATCCCAAAATCAAAAAAGAATTATATATATATATATATATGTATGTATGTATTTATGTATGTATAAGCAAAACAAAAATACAAAGTTCTAAAACAATCATGTTTAAGTTTAGCAAAAAAATCATGAGAGAAGATTTGAAGCTTACCTGGTGCAAGATAGCCATATGTGCCTGCGATTGTTGTCCAGTTAGATGAATCAGGCTTCAAAAACTTTGCAGTGCCAAAATCAGAGACACAGGCTTCAAGGTCAGAGCTCAACAAAATATTCTTGCTTGAGATGTCTCTGTGAATTATAGGTGGAACACAATCATGATGCATATAAGATAAAGCATAGGCCACACCTTTAATGATTCGTACCCTAGTTTCCCAATTTAGCTCCTTTGCTTCTTTGCTGCTTAACATATCTGCTAAGTTTCCTCTTTCCATGAATTCATATATAAAAAACATGTGCTCTTCATTGAAACAAAAGCCAAGGAGCTTTACAATATTCCTATGTCTTATTTCTGTCAGAGCTGATAACTCGTTGGTAAAACTTTTTATATTCTCAGCTCCTACGCCTTCAGCATGAGAACTCAGCTTCTTCACTGCTAATACTTGACTGCCTGGAATTTCAACTTTGTAAACTTTTGCAGATGATCCCACCCCAACACAGTACATTTCATCAAAGTTTTTTGAAGCTTCAAGTATGTCTTTATACACGGCCTTCCCATTAAAGTACCATAGTGAGAATGGACTTTCAGTCCTTGATGTGTTTTCAGCTTTCAACATGTTTCTTGAGGACTTCTTTTGGAGAAATATAAAAATCCCAACAAATGCAAACGAAACTAACAATGCACCAACTAAAGAAGCAACAATGACTATTACAATTTTTCTTTTCTCTTTTCCACCACCCTTCTTTATTATTGAGGCATTACATGGACGCAAACCTTGGATCTCACCACATAGGTCTTTGTTGTTACTGAAAGCCTCCAATGTAGATGACCGAAAGATTTTGCTCTCAGGAAGAGGACCCTCTAAGTTGTTGTTTGACAGGTTGATGCTTATCAAGCTCATCATGTTACTTAGTGAAGTGGGGATTGAGCCATTGAGGTTGTTGTGTGAGAGATTGAAGTTTGCTAAAGTTTTAAGGCTCCCAAGCTGGGGTGGTATCTCTCCAGACAGTGAATTGAAACTCAAATCTAGTACATCTTGTAATGCCTCAAGACTACCAATTTGATAGGGAATCATGCCATTCAAGTAATTATTGCTCAAAGATAAACTTTGTAGCTTCCTGCAGTCTCCTATTTGAAGTGGAATTGGACCATTTAGCATGTTCATTGAAAGGTCTAAAGATACCAAGTTGGAAAGTCCTCCAATTCCCACTGGTACCTTACCTGAAAGCTTGTTGTCATTCAGGAATAGGGAGTACAGTTGGGATAACTTTCCAATTTCTGCTGGTATGTCACCTGACAATTGATTGGAAGAAAGGTCAATGTATCCCATTTTGTTCAATTGAACAATCTCATTGGGGATTTCACCGCTAATCATATTCCCTGCAAGTCTCAAAACAGTCAAGTTTTGGCATTCACCCCAGTTTGGTGAGAGTTTACCTCTCAACCTGTTGTAACTCAAATCAATATAAGTAAGATTTGGGTGCACCCCAAAATCTTGGTCTATATATCCTGTTAGTTGGTTATGTTGAAGCCGAACCCTTTTCAAGGTTCGGCAGTTTTTAAGACTAACAGGTATGGGACCAATGAAATTGTTGAAGGCTGCACTAAAATTAGCAAGTTTTCCTCCTTTACACACTTGTTGGGGCAAGTGGCCGGTGAAGTTATTCCTGGCCAAGTGTAGAGTAACTAAGGACGAAAGGTTTCCTATTTCTTCTGGTACTGAACCAGATAACTGGTTCAACAACAGGTACACCTCTGTTAGTTTTAAAGTCCCAATGTTGCCAGGAATCTGTCCTGAAAGTTGATTATCAGCAAGACGAATGATGGTTAAGTCACTCAAATTTCCCAAAGATGAAGGGATAGGACCAAAAAAGTAATTCCCATCAAGAGCCAGTAGAACCAGGAGTTTCGAATTGCCTATTTCTTCAGGAAATCTGCCAACAAGCTCATTAGTTTGGAGGAGAAAATTTTTTAGACTAAGGAGTCCAGTTTTAGACTTACCCGTTCCATCAGGGAACAAACGGCTATCAAGTTTTCCTGTTATATTGTTTTGGGAAACATCAAGCTCATAAACTTGAGTGAGATTCGCTAGGGAAAGAGGGAGTGACCCATTGAAGGAATTAATGGAAAGGTCAAGATATTGGACTTTAGAAATCATGCCAATGTTCATTGGTATGGTGCCTTTGAGTTTGTTAGATCTAAGATCAAGGCGAAGAAGGTTTGGAAAGGAAAGAAAATCAAAGTTTTCGAGGGTACCTTTCAATCCAGAGTAAGCAAGGTTTATTTCAGCAACACTCCCTTCATCATTGCAAGCTATTCCATGCCATATGCATGGACTTGAAGCTGTTGAATTGATTTGTTCTACCCATGAGTTCAGAATTGGTTGGCCAGCTGGGAGGCTTTTTTTCCATTTGAGTAGAGCCTCTGTTTCTGCCTTTAGATTAGCCTTGCAGGAGGATAGCAAAACAAACCAGCAAGCAACTAAGAGTGCAAGTGTAACATGTTTTGATTGCTTTCCTTGGCAAGCCATAGCTCAGAAGTCAGAACCCTTTTACTGTTTGTTTCGTTTGCTAAGGATACATTTCTAGCAAACCAGTTTGAAAAATTAAAACCAAACTTTTTCCGATCCCAAATGGTTCAAGAAATACAAATACTCCCTAACAAAATAAATAAATCACTGCGCGTATTGACTGTAACTAAAGAAAAAATCAATTACGTACTTTTCCTGGATTCTAGAACTTAGCTTGTTTACTTATTACCGGTTCACCTTGATTGACCAAGGGCCATGGTCAGAGATTGATTTTGGAGTTAAAAGGTTCACATTGGTACTTTGATTTATCACTAGGAACGTAATCATAGAAAGTGATAGCTCTGACTACGGTTCCTTGAGGTTGGGAATTTCTTGTCTATTGCCAGAAGTTTCTTTTCCTTGTTTAGGTAATGACTTGAGGGAGGAAAGGAACCAAAATTCAAATCTAGGGGGCAAAGTTCTTTGTTTAAGAATTTAAGAAAGTTGGAATATTAATACTGACAACAATGCATTATTAGCATTAATTTTTTTTTTTTTAAATTTGTATTTTTTCTTTTGGACAAAGTTTAGCTACAAAATCAATTATAGCCTTAGGTTACAAACTTACTCGATATCTTTTTATTGGAGATGAATTTTGACAAATCCACCATTGGATTGCATCATCTTCTTATATCCTCCATGTTTGCAAAATTTTCAAAAAATTAAAAATCAATAGCTATGTCATCAATAAAATTTTAAATTGCAAGTTTTTGTAATTTAAAATTATGTATAAAATATAAGATTATAGATTATATAATAAATAATAACCGATTGACACAAAAATTAACATGTGCATTAAGAACATAAAGAACATGTAATTCAACAGTTAGATTTTCAAAATATACAGTAATATTTATTTTATTAAGTGAGTTTGTAGTCTAAGGCTACAACTAATTTTGTAACTAAACTTTGTCATTTTTTTTTTCTAAAAATTAATAATAAATATTTATAATTAAGAGTTCTGCAAGTCAATTGGCACATTTTAATATTTCAAAGTCTGATTGAAGTTAGACCAATTCTTTATTCTATCCACGTTAAATTTTTTACTTATTCCCGATTAACCTTGATTGACCAAGGGCCACGGTTAGAGATTGATTTTGAGTTAAAAGGTTCAAATCCATGTCTCGTATTACGTTAATAAAACAACTAAAATAATGGTTAATTAACATCATGTACTAATATCCAACGAAAAAAGGGGAGAGACAATTATTGGTGTCTTGCTTAAGGAATTTTTTTATTTATAATTACTTGGCTAAGGTTGATGTAGCATAAAGATGTGAGATATTTTCCTTTAAAATTTACATTTTGAAAAAGTAGTAAAAAAAGAAAAGAAAAGAGATCTATTAATCACATGATAATGAACGGTAACTTTGAGTCTTCAAGTATGTAAATAATAAAACTTTTACTATCACTACATCAATTTAGCTAAGACACAAAGATTATTACCAATAGACTAATCACACATGCTCTGATGGTAGTTTGTGTAAGGCACAAAAAGTAGATTGTTGTTTCACACGGGTATTACATTTATGCATGCATGCCAAGTGTGTCTCAAAGTTAATAAAACATTAAAAATGAATAAAATTCTATCATTCAAAAAAAAAAAAAAAAAATTCATGATATGTGTTAAAGAGCAACAACTCTTAAAAAAAAAAAAAAAAAAAATTCATGGGTTGAGTTAAAGACACCAATTGATCCAAGTTGCTGGTGACACTAATTGGTGTGTGGATGAGTAATTAGTAGCATAAGAGTTGTCTTTATGACTATGAGCTCTATGACTATGAGGTAGAGTCATTTGAGAGGGACAAGGAGCTCTCAAATGAGAGGTAAAAATTGGGTAAAGATTGTATGGTTTTTGCGATTTGTTTTGCTAGGATTTATAATTGATTTGTTATAAATTTTTTTTTTTTACTTAGATGGTGTCCAAAGATTTTTTTTTCCTATCTGAATATGTAAATTGTTTTGTAGATTTTCCTTATTGTCCAGATTTATAAATTGTTCAAAACTTTAGCTAAATATTTTTCTTGATATCTTGGGACAACCACGCAAGGGATGCAAGGGATGATTTGATTGACCAAGGGCCATGGTCAGAGATTGATTTTTGAGTTAAAAGGTTCACATTGGTACTTTGATTTATCACGAGGAACTTAATGATAGAAAGTGATAGCTCTGACTACGGTTCCTTGAGGTTGGAAATTTCTTTTCTCTTGCCAGAAGTTTCTTTTCCATGTTTAGGTAATGACTTGAGGTAGGAACGGAACCAACATTCAATTCTAGGGAGCGAAGTTCTTTGTTTTGGAATTTCAGAAAGTTTGAATATTGATACTGACAATGATGCATTATTAGCATTAATTTTGAATTTTTTTTTTGTATTTTTTCTTTTTGTAAAAATTAATAATAAATATTTATAATCAAGAGTTTTACAAGTCAATCGGCACATCTTAATATTTTCAAGGTCTAACTGGAGTTAAACCAATTCTTTATTCTATGCACATTATAAATTTTTACTTATTCCCAATTCACCTTGATTGACCAAGGGCCATGGTCAGAGATTGATTTTTGAGTTAAAAGGTTCACATTGATACTTTGATTTATCATGAGGAACATAAGGACAGAAAGTGATAGCTCTGACTACGGTTCCTTGAGGTTGGGAATTTCTTGTCCCTTGCCAGAAGTTTCTTTTCCTTGTTTAGGTAATGACTGGAGGCAGGAACGAAACCAAGATTCAAATCTAGGGGGGCGAAAGTTCATTGTTTAAAAATTTTAAAAACTTTTACCCAAAAAAAAAAAAAAAAATTTAAAAAGTTGGAATATTGATACTGACAATGATGCATCATTAGTATTAATGTTTAAAATTATTATTTTTTTGTATTTTTTCTTATTGTAAAATCAATAATAGATATTAATAATCAAGAGTTCAGCAAGTCAACTGGCACATCTTGATATTTTCAAAGTCTAACCGATGTTAGACCAATTCTTCATTCCATCCACATTATAATTTTTTTAATCTATTTATTCTTTTCACATAATTCTATACCTAATAACTTCATAATGCTATATATAAAAGATTCTAAAAAAAAAAAAAATACAAAAGCTATAGTTAAAAGTTCAAATCCATGTCCAGTATTACATTAATAAAACAACTAAAATAATGGTTAATTAACATCATGTACTAATATCCAACGAAAAAAAGGGTGAGACAATTATTGTTGTCTTGCTTAAGGAATTTTTTTTATTTATAATTACTTGGCTAAGGTTGATGTAGCATAAAGATGTGAGATATTTTCCTTTAAAAAATTACATTTTGAAAAAGTAGTAGAAAAAGAAAAGAAAAAGAGATCTATTAATCACATGATAATGAACAGTAACTTTGAGTCTTCAACTATGTAAATAATAAAACTTTTACTATCACTACATCAATTTAGCTAAGACACAAAGATTATTACCAATAGACTAATCACACATGCTCTGATGGTAGAAATTTCTACTAATTATTATTTTTTATTGTACATGGCAGATAAAGCATCTCTATTTTTTGAAGAAAAATCAAAGCTGCAACCTATGTCTTCCAGCCTAGGGAACAATAAATTTTTATTTGGTATGTTTTATATAGATTTGTTGAATTTGGTTTGGTTTTGAAGTAGAATTTGGGGATTCTATAAATTTTGAAGTTTGATCTTAATTCTTCATCTTAAAATTTAGGTTGATGTGATTTTTGTTTTCCTATTAAAAGCTATGATTTTTGGTTGATTAATTATTTGTTTGGATTAATTTCAATTAATTATTTGTTTGGATTTAACATAAAAGATAATGAAATTAGGTAATATAATTTTGATATTGTTCTATGTTTTGAATTGTCTATATTGTTATTACTATGAGAAAGTCATATTGTTACTCAAATTTGAAACTTGGTACGTCTCCCTCATATGTCATATCATGGTCTTTGTTTATATATTTGCAGTTTATATTAGTTTTGAGTGTGTGTGTATTGTTACTCAAATTTGAAACTTGGTACGTCTTCCTCATATGTCATATCATGGTCTTTGTTTATATATTTGCAGTTTATATTAGTTTTGAGTGTGTGTGTGTGTGTGTGTGTGTGTGTGTGTGTAACTATTGGGAGTTTTGTTTTATTAATTTTAGAATTGTAAATTACTTTGTAGGTTTTGGTAACTATGCACTTACAACTCAATAACGTTTAATGTTAGACAACACTTCTAAATTATGGAAAAGTATATAAATTAAATATTTCTTCCTTTTTTTATATAAAAAAAAAAATACTATCTAGCAAAATGTCTATTTTGTCATTGTTGGATTTTTTTTTTTTCAAAGTCAATAATTTTTCTATGCATTGCACGGGTTAGCAACTAGTTTAGAATAATTAAAAAGAGAAATGCTACATACACAAACTATTCTACAAATATTTTACAAACTGCTGATGTGACATGCTTCACCTTAGCTTTTAAAAAACTAAAATACCACCTTAGACATTAACAAAGTAAATTAGTAAAAGAAAAAAGAAACCCAAATTTGTTTTACTTCTAAACCCTCTTTTTGCACCTCCCTCTCTGCCTCAAAAGTACGGCCCCTCCCTCTCTTCCTAAACCCAGGCCTCACACTTTGACTACGAAACCTAAAAGTTCAATATGTGTATAAAACACCCTTGAACGTTTAGACCCCAAATTATAAAATATCAATTCAAGCTTATAATCAAACAATTAATGTGCAGAACATTAACATAAGCCAATCACAGAATTGATAACTGATCTAAGCCAAATATAAACACATCCATAGCAGTAAATATAAGGTAAAGATAAAGGAAAGGAAGATGCAAACACACGGACAACACACGATGTGTTATCAAAGAGGAAATCGAAATCCTCGGCGTAAAACCTCTCCGCCGCCCTACAAGCGGTAAATAATCCACTAAAGAATGTAGTTGGGATACATGAACAGCAGAAGATCCTCCAAGCCAAATCTACCCAAGCACCTAAGCTCTCCAAGCTTCTTGCTCCAACGAGGTTACGTTGAACCTATTTCTTCTTTAGCTTCCCAAATTCCGCTACTATACCATAGCATCAACCAATGTATATTGTTTCCTTCCAAATTGCTTCCCTTAGCACCAAATGAACCTTCTCACAAACGTGGGTGTGGTGAGATAAGGATTTGGTCAATGACCTCTCAAGGATGTGACAATGGAGAGGAAGAGAGTAGAGGAATTTGTAGAGTCTTTAGGGTAAAGATTAGGGATGAGGCAATCTTGTTTTTCTCTAGGGTTTCTCTCACAAAATTCTCTCTGGAAGCTCTCACAATTTAGTGGGAATAAGAGTCTATATATAGTGGTGTGTGTTTGGAATACGAAGAGACAGTTTTTGCCAAAGAGGGTTGGTTGGCGGCTTGACCTCGCGGCTTGTCCAAGTCGCAAAATAACGGCCTAGCCAGCTTGGGACTTTTGTACTATAATGCGACAACTGGTGCGACCCTTCAGCTCTCTTGTGTGCATCTCACGTGCCTGCATTTGGCGGCTTGCCAGTCGCGAGTCAGCCGCGAGTCCTAGCCGCAAAACTTTGCCTTCTTGCACATACTTGAGCTTTTCTTCACATCTTCTCACACACTACCCTTACAATAATCCCACCTAAATATAGGGTTACTAAGTGCTTAAATTATAAGCAAATTGGCACGGAATAAAGCTAACAAGATGGTTTATAAATTTCAACCTTACAATCTCCCCCTTTGACTATTCCGTGACAAAACCCTAAAACAAACTCTAGACTTAACGCGTGAGTTGGGAACAGTTGGAAAAATCACTCACACCTAACTCTATAATCTGTGAAGCTTTAGAACCATAACAACAAGTAACTCCTGAAACACAACAACACAATAAGTTCATTGTATGCAGAAAACTTGTAATGCAAATAGAGCAAGCAAATGCGATCAAGTACAATGGAGTAAAGCAATAAACCATGGCAAGATCAAAACATGCAATCACTATAACCAAGTGATCACAATGCTCATTCACACTTGGGATGAACATCCGGACATTCAAGATGATAAACACAAGGCAAATCACTTGAATGACCAACACTCAACCAATGCACAATACATGAAGTATGTGCATCTAGGAAAAATCCTACACGGGCACAAGAGAGACAGTATTTCAAAAGGAATGCATAGCATTAGGTTAGAAGTACTGATTTAACAAAGTACAAAGGCTACATAAAGCATGGCACAAACCACAAAGGCCTACAAGTTTGCATACAACTAAACCCTTAAAGCTTACATAAGCAATCATGGGTACAAACAGATAAACCAAAGTGTTAAAAACATTCAAGAGATATGAGTTTAATCCAATCTTAAACCACAGTGTATCAAACCTATAACAACAGTAGTTATCCAAGCATAGTATCAAAATTATAAACAAAACAACATATAATAATAAGACTCCCCCCCAAAACAGGCACTCCCCCTCAAGAGCTGTCCTAAAAATTCTCCCCCTTTTTAACTGGAATGGCCAAAGGGTCACTGATCTTGGTTGGTGTGAATGCTGTCAAACTTGGCTGAGAGTACATCAAGCTGGTCCTGCATTGCTGTCATCCTTCTCTGAGTGTATCAAGCCTCTCCAGGATGATTTGAAATGCATCCGGAGGTGTAGCAGATGAAGTAGAAGCCCTGCTTCAGTCTCCATTGGATCACCTTCTTCTTGGATACCCTTCTCTTCTTCACCTGGAAGACGACTTTGTATCCTTGTGAGAGTAAATTTGTTAATTGCTGATAAAGGAGGCAAAGGACTGATATCCTGAGGGATTGCAACACCCTTTTCTCTGAAAACCCTCATGAGAAGACTTGTAAATATCAACTTGGGTCTTGAGGTGGATCTAGTCTCATCCACTAAAACATAATCCAAAAACAAACTGAAATGCCTCATTCATATTCAGAGTAAAGCATAGAAAAACCCAAACCAAAAGCCTAATGAGTATAAAATGTATCAAATAACACTACTCAGAATAAATACTAGAGTAATGAAGCAAAAACATGATACTAAACATATTTAGCAACAAGAGAAAACAACCTCAATCAAATAAACCCAAACTTTGACTAAACCCACGTTTGTACACCTCAAAAACTCAATCCAACATCAAAACACACAAATTCAAGAATATAACAGTAAAAACATGAAATGTGAAGTGAAAACAAGAAAACCCATACCTTTTTCTTGAAGATTGATGTATAAATGATGCAGAAATGAAGGATTTTCACAGATGAGCATGGTGAGTTTCAGAGAGAGAAATGGAGAAGACAATGAACAGTCACAAAGTACGTAGGAAAAAAAAGTGAAAAGTTTTTGAAAACTGACTTTAAAACGCAAAACACGCGTTTTTCGTGACTGGAACAAGTCGCTAGTAAGTCGCCAAGGTAAGTCGCGAAACACTATGAAACAAAGATTCTTGAAAAATCTTTTAAGTGTTTTTCGCGACTAGAAGATCTACCCGCGAAAGAGTCGCGAGATGAGCCGCGAAAATCTCTAAGTAACCTCAAGATTGGACCTTCCACCCGCGAACAAGTCGTCAAACTAAGCCGCGAAATATGCAAAAAATCAAATTTTGAAAAATTTTCTAAGTCTTTTTCGCGACTAGGGCATTGACACTCCAATGAGCCACGAAAAATCTCTGAGAGGGCTCGCGATTGGTACTTGCAACTGGGCCAACCCGCGACTTAGTCGCCAAAACAAGTCAACACTGGTTTTTGAAATTTTTGACTTTTTGTAAAAACAAAATACTTTCCAAAAACAACTAGAAACACTCAAAAATATTTTTGTGTTTGATCAACAAAGATTGAGTATGTGAAAACACATTTAATCAAGTACAATCACATAAATGAATATGGCATTTATTGAACATAGACTTGTGTGTTGTGTGTGGATATCAAAAATGAGATAGTCCATAGTCTAATGTGAAGCTTCAATGATCAATTCAATCAAGGCATACACAACTAGCACCAGATAATGTGACATATCTCAATTATAGAAACATGCATATATGACCTCCCACAAGCACTTGATAACAATTTTTTGAAACTTTTCATTTGGCTCCATATTTAATATATCATTTGCACTTTTTGAACAAAGAAAATCTCATTTTGAGATAGATGCCTGAAATTTTTGATATTTCAATTAATGAGTTAGCCTTTGGCTTTTTGGGCATCAAACATTTTATTTTGGTCGCTTTCTCTTTTTCCTAGTCGAATACTAGTATGTGCGACAGGCTTTTGCAGCTCTATATCTCTTTTCATTTGGAGATTTACATTTAGAAAGCTCTTTTAAGCATAAAAATAAAAAGTGGGAAGATATATGGGCATGAGTCTATGCATGTCTCAAGATCAACAAAACTATTCACTAATTATTCATGACAAGGTTGAAGATCTATTTACAACAGTCACATAGGTTTCAGAATTTCTTTCACAATGATATGAGTGCATGAGAGACATGCTAAACTTGTTAAATGCACAAAGCTATTAGTACAAAGGTACAAGGCAAAACATGCTTTGAGACAAAACTCAACAAAACCAATCAAACTTTTGGATTTTTGACATAAAAGCAGTAAAAGATTGATAAAAAAACATAACAAAAAAATCTAAAAATATTTGAACCAAAGACAAACACACACACAAAATAACAACCTAAATACTAGCAAGAAGCACACAACCAAGTATATTCACAAACATGGGAAGTATTGATGCATAGACATATTGTAATGCTTATGCATGAGTACCCTTCGTCACCCACATGTCACGTGCATTTGGGGTGATATCCTTAACGGATTGTGTACAAAAATTAGGACTATTAAACCTTCGTGTGAAGCTTTCCAGGCAATTTGTGAAGGCACTGATCATCTTTATCACATCCATCATTCCTGGATCATGGTTTTGACTTCTTGGTTGCTCACTACCCCAAGACCTCATGTCATTTCTTCTTCCTCGTGACCGAGGTGCACTTGCATTGTTGTCTGCTTTCAGCTTTTGACAGTTGGGTCTGGTATGTCCTTGTAATCCGCAATAGTGACAAACATATTTTGTTCTAAGACCTTGTTGTGATCTTGCAACTGATCTCCCTCTAGCTCCATATCTGGATTCTGATTGATTACGGGACTTATTTAGCATTCGTTGATCAGCTACATTCTTCTTCCTTTCAGTCTTAACTTTCTCAGGAATAGGTTTATCCACAGTCGTCTCTTTGGCCCTTACAAACTTCACTTGGTGACACTTGCTGATGAGCTACTTTCTCCGGTATATCCTAATCTGGACTTGTCTGAGGCATGTTTTTAAGATGAAATAACATCACCTAACTTCCTGGAAGAGACCCTATCTATCTTGGCATGAGCTTGCACTACCTCTTGTTCAAGAAATCTTACTTTTGTGTAAACTTCTAATAGCTCACCATTAAGGGCTTCAATCTCACACTTTGCCTCCTTGTATCTGACCAGCAGGCTTTTGTAATCTTCCTCAGCTCTCTTCATTTTCTTCACCGCTGCCATTGCCACCTTTGTATACTCACCTGATTTCTCAAGAAATAAGGCGTAATTCTTTTAAAGACTAGATGTATCTTCTTCTTCTTCAGCTTCTGATTTTTCAACAATCCCAATAGACTCCGAATCAGAATATTCGCTAAGTTCCTTCACAAGTGAACCCAAATCATCCAAGGATTCCACATGTGCAATGGTAATGAATGCAGAGTAGTTTCCTTTTCCGTCATAGCTCTTTTCAAAATCAAAATTTAAAGAGTCTGTATCACTCAGCGTTGTGGCATACGCCTTGCCTTTCCCTCTCAAGAAATTGGGACACTCCTTCTTGAGATGTCCATGACCATTGCATTCAAAACACACAATGTCTGAAAGAGATTGAACATCCTTCCCTTCTTTCCTCATAAACTCTTTCCTATCACCTCTTGAAGATGAAAATTTCCCTCTGTTGAATGGTTTCCCACTATTCTTCATCTTCAAAAATTTTTGGAAGTTTTTCGCAAGGTACGCTACTTCCTTCTCCACTCCATCTTCTTTGGAAGGATCATCTATTCTTTCGGTGATGGTTTTGAGAGCAAGCGATTTACTCGTCTTGTGGGAAGCAGTCCCAGTTCATATGTTTGGAGAGACCCAATCAGCTCCTGAATTTTGATCTCATCCAGGCCTTTACTCTCTTTTATGGCTATGACTTTTGCTCTAAAACTTTTAGGCTAGGACCTCAAGATTTTTCTCACCACCTTAGTATCTTCAATCTTCTTACCAAGATTGAGCTTAGCAATGACAATTTTGTTGAGCTTCCTATAGAATGAATCAAACGATTCATCTTCACCCATCTTGAGCTCTTCAAACTTGGTGGTAAGCATTTTGAGCTTTATGTCCTTCACCTTCTTAGTCCCCTCATAAGTTGTCTCCAAAATCTCCCAAGCTTCCTTGGCCACTGTCATGTGAGATATCCTGTGGAATTCATTTGGAGACACACCATAGAATATAGCATTTAAGGCTTTACTGTTAGCATTGGCTGCTGTAAGAGCTGCCTTATCCCAAGTGGATTTTTCAGCCTTTGGCCTGGTCCAACCTATTTCAACCGCATTTCACATGGTGTCATCAATAGAGCATAGAAATGCCCTCATTCTAACTTTTCAGAAGGCATAATTGTTACCATCAAAAAATGGTGGAACATTGAGAGATTGAGACATATCCATCTCAACAAGGGGTCAAGGATCACACTCAGGTATTAAAACCACAACAAGTGTACTCGCTCTGATACCAAATGAAAGTTCAATATGTGTATAAAACACCCTTGAACGTTTAGACTCCAAATTATAAAATATCAATTCAAGCTTATAATCAAACAATTAATGTGCGGAACATAAGCATAACCTAATCACAGAATTGATAACTAATCTAAGCCAAATATAAACACATCCACAGTAGTAAATATAAGGCAAAGATAAAGAAAAGGAAAATGCAAATACACAGACAACACACAATGTGTTATTGAAGAGGAAACCGAAGTCCTCGGCATAAAACTTCTCTACTGCCCTCTAAGCGGTAAATAATCCACTAAAGAATGT
Organism: Quercus suber; assembly: GCF_002906115.3. NCBI lineage: Eukaryota > Viridiplantae > Streptophyta > Magnoliopsida > Fagales > Fagaceae > Quercus > Quercus suber. The sequence goes on along the minus strand of NW_027069551.1, from coordinate 776,984 downwards.
AGTTAGGATACATGAACAGCAGAAGACCCTCCAAGCCTAATCTACCCAAGCACCTAAGCCCTCCAAGCTTCTTGCTCCAATGAGGTTACGCTGAACCTATTTCTTCTTTAACTTCCCGGATTCCGCTACTATACCATAGCATGAACCAATGTATATTGGTTCCTTCCAAACTGCTTCCCTTAGCACCAAATGAGCCTTCTCACAGACGTGGGTGTGGTGAGATAAGGATTTGATCAACGACTTCTCAAGGATGTGACAATGGAGAGGAAGCGAGTAGAGAAATTTGTAGAGTCTCTAAGGAAAAGATTGGGGATGAGGCAATCTTGTTTCTCTCTAGGGGCTCTCACAAAATTCACTCTGGAAGCTCTCACAATTTAGTGGGTATAAGGGTCTATATATAGTGGTGTGTGTTTGGAATATGAAGAGACAGTTTTTGCCAAACAGGGCTGGTTGGCGGCTTGACCTCGCGGCTTGTCCAAGTCGCGAGTTCAAGTCGCAAAGTAATGGCCTGACCAGCCTGAGACTTTTGTTCTGTAGTACGATAGCTGGCACGACCCTTCAGCTCTCCTGTGTGCATCTCATGTGCCTGCATTTGGCGGCTTGCCAGTCGCGAGTCAGTCGTGAGTCCTAGCCGTGAAACTCTGCCTTCTTGCACATACTTGAGCTTTTTTTCACATCTTCTCACACACTACCCTTACAATAATCCCACCTAAATATAGGGTTACTAAGTGCTTAAATTACAAGTAACTTGGCACGGAATAAAGCCAACAAGATGGTTGATAAATTTTAACCTTACAAAACCCAAAAAAGCTTCTGCAATGATTCCCTCTCTCTGTGCCTCCTTCTCTGCCTCAAACGTACCGCTTTTCCCTCCCTCCCTCCTTGCCTCATCGGTGCCAACAATATCCTACACTCAAAATGTTCCGGCGAAAAGCACAAAACATTCCGGCGCTGCATCTCCTCTGCCTCTTTGGTCTCACATTCAAGTTAAAGAAATCTGCTTCCTCTTGCCGACTATTGCTGCCGCCACACCTCTCACCGAAATCATTGCAGAAGTCGTCGGAACCATGGCTGAGAATGGTGTTGCAATCACATTTGATGAGAATGATGCTCCCACTTTGGTATCTGATGCTTCTAATTCTTCTACTTTTGGTAATTCCTCAACTACTTTAAATAAGAAAGACATGCAATGCTTTAGATAAGAAAACCATTTGCAGTCAAACAAGCCAACATTCTGCCATTCGAAATGTATTCATTCTATAGAAACAAAGGAAATTATATATATGATATGATTACAAATCAATTTGGTAGGTAAGCTTATAATTTCGTCACTTAAAGAGATTCAATATTGAAATTATTGCAAGTGGTTTAGTGATTATTCATTCACATTCAATGAATAAGTTTGTTGTTTTCCGTAATGTGATTCAAGCTCTTGATTAATAAGAAATTGCTATTTTTTCCTGATTCAACCAAAGAAGTAATGAAAGCATTGAAAGGGGATTAAAATGTTATGGGATTATTTTATGCTTGACTACGGTGTTGCAATTCCATATGACATAATTTTTAAAGTTCATATGACATAATTTTTAAATTTTATTGGATTATTTTATGCTCGACAATTTTTTTAAAAAAGTTTTGTATGCTTGGCTTTGAATGGTTTAAACTTTTATATATTTAACTAGATAATTGAATAGTATTTTTAATGGAAACAATCATGTGATTGTCAGACAATGAAGACTACATGTCTTAAGATGAAGAAATTGTCATTGATAAGGAAGAAAATCAGAAAAAGTTAGAGATTGAAAAGAATTTTGATGGGATTTATGAGTATTTGAAAAAAATAAAATATCATGAATTTTTATGAACCCCATAAATTATGGTGTTTCTATTTTAGAGAACTTTATTTTAGAAGAGCTCATGTGCTTTTAAATAAATGAGAATTTTATGTTGCACGTTTTTAAAATTTTCTCAAATAGTGGGGGTATTGAAATTGAGAAATATGGGATAAAAAAAAAAGTGTTTTGAGAAATACTTTTTGGGACTTATAAAATAGTTCATGATAAATTTCAACTATGTGAATTATCTTGAGAATTGACACAAAAATTATTTATTGGCCTAAATGTGAAAATTAAAGTTTATCCTTATTGTAAAAATGGCACTCCAATTTGTAAAGTTGTTATTTACAACTATGTATTTTGTTGGATTTTATTCCGTGCCAAATTTGATTGTAATTATTTTCAATCGTTTATACCCTGTATTTATTGTGGGATTTGTTGTAAGGGTTGTGTGATAGAGAGAGTGTGTGAAGACTCAAGCATTTGGAGGCTGAAGGATTCTCGCGGGTATGTCGCAACTTAGCTTCCCGCGAAGTTGAAACATGTGCCTTGCACATGCTGGAATGCAAAAAGTCAGGCCAGGAGGAGACAGTTGTGTCTCGCGAGTATCTCGCGGGTAAGGCCTTCTCGCGAGACACCCGCGAGGCATTCTGTTCTGCCAGTCTGTACTGAATGACTCACACTTTTTGTACCTATCCTATATATACCCTCATTACCCACAAATGTTGAGGAATGCTTCAGAGAGAAAACCCTAGCCAAACACATTGGGAATTAGAGATTGTTATTCCCACCTTTCTCTATACACTTGCTTGTGGTATTTCCTTAACTCTTCCCTCTCCATTTCCATACCATTAAGAGGTTGATAGCCCAAACACTTACCTCACCCTTTAAGAGTGTTAAGTGACATTTTGGTGCTGCTGGGAAGCATCGAAAGAAGCCTGGAATGGTAGATGCAACATGGATCTTGTTGCGAGATTCAGAGAGCTAGACAAGACACTGTTCCAACAAGCCTTGTTGGAGTAGGAGCTTGGAGGGCTTAGGTGCATCGGGTAGATTAGGCTTGGAGGGTCTCTTACTAACCCATATATCCCAACTGATTGTCTAGTGGATCGATTTCCGCTTGGAAGGCGGCGGAGAGGTTTTTCGCCGAGTTCTTCGATTTCCTCTTCGAAAACACGTCTTGGTGTTTTCTGTGTTTGCATCTTTCTTCCCTACTCTTTTATATTCCATTATACTGCTGTGTTGCTTAGTTTATGGATTAGAGTAGCTTATTTGTTCATCCGCTCGCATTTACACTATTTCGCACTTTGTATTTAGTTAGTGTAAAATCTATCGAGCCGTAACTTTAATTGGGGAGGTCTAAATTGCTCTTGTGTTTTCAACACATTTTTGAGCTTTCAATTGGTATCAGAGCGGGTACACTCGCTGTGGTTTAAATACCTGAGTGAGATCCTTGACCTTATTTGAGATGGACCGGTCTCAATTGCTCAATGTTCCACCATTTTTCGATGGGAACAATTATGCCTTCTGGAAAGTCAGAATGAGAGCATTTTTATGCTCTATAGATGATACCGTTTGGGATGCGGTTGAGATTGGTTGGACCAAGCTGACAGATCCTAAGTCCACTTGAGATAAGGCAGCTCTCGCAGCAGTCAATGCTAATAGTAAAGCGTTAAATGCTATTTTTTGTGGTGTGTCTCCTGATAAATTCCACAGGATCTCTCATATGACGGTAGCCAAGGAAGCTTGGGGGATTTTGGAGACGACATATGAGGGTACGAAGAAAGTTAAGGACACAAAGTTTCAGATGCTTACCACAAAATTTGAAGAGCTCAAGATGGGGAATGATGAACCATTTGATTCATTCTATGGGAAGCTCAATGAAATTGTAATTGCTAAACTCAATCTTGGGGAGAAGATTGAAGATACTAAGGTGGTGAGAAAAATTTTGAGGTCTTTACCGAAGAGCTTTCGGGCAAAAGTCACAGCCATAGAGGAAAGCAAGGATTTAGATGAAATTAAGATCCAAGAGCTCATTGGATCACTTCAAACGTATGAGCTTGGACTACCTTCCCACAAGACGAGTAAATCGCATGCTCTTAAAACCATCACCAAAAGAATGGATGATCCTTCCGAAGAAGATGGAGTGGAGAAAGAAGTAGAATATCTTGCGAAAAACTTTCGAAAATTCCTGAAGATGAAGAACAGTGGAAAACCATTCAACAGAGGAAAATTTTCATCTTCAAGAGGTGATAGTAAAGAGTTTACGAGGAAAGAAGGGAAGGATTCTCAACTTTCTTTAGACATTGTTTGCTATGAGTGCAATGGCCATGGACATCTAAAGAAGGAGTGTCCAAATTTTCTGAGGGGAAAAGGCAAGGCTTATGCCACGACGCTCAGTGATTCAGAAACTTCTGATTCTAACTCGGAAGAGAGCTGTGACGGAGAGGGAAAATACTCTGCCTTCATGACCATTGCTTATGTAGAGTCATCGAATGATTTGGGTGCACTTGTGAAGGAGCTTGGTGAGCATTCTGATTCAGAGTCTATTGGGATTGTGGAAGAATCAGATGTTGAAGAGGAAGAGAATATAACTAATCTTCAAAAAAATTACACCTTACTTCTTGAGAAGTCGGGAGAGTATTCCAGAGTAGCCAAGGCAGCTGTAAGGAAAATGAAGAAAGCTGAGGAAGATTACAGGAGTCTCTTGATCAGATATAAAGAGGCTAAGTGTGAGATTGAGACACTAAATGGTGAGCTGTCTGAAGCATATACGAAGGTGAGATTTCTTGAGCAAGAGGTTGTGCAAGCTCATGCTAAGATAGAGAAAGTCTCATCTCAAAAGTTAGAAGATGTTATATCATCTCAAAAACCTTCTTCAGACAAGTCCGGGTTGGGATACACCGGAGGAAGCTGCTCATCAACCAAAGTCACCAAAGGAGTAAAGTTTGTGAAGGCAAACGAGACGGTTGTTAAAGAGCCCATTCTTGAGAAAGATGAGGATGTAAAAAAGGAGAATGTGGCTGAGCAACGAATGGTGAATAAGCCCCGAAATCAGTCTATGGCTAGACATGAAACTATAGGAAGATCTCTCCTAAGATCACAACGGAGTCCCAAAACAAATTATGTGTGTCATTATTGCGGATTGCAAGGACATACCAGACCCAATTGTCAAAAACTGAGATTAGACAACAATGCAAGCGCACCTCGGTCATGAGGAAAGAGAAATGACATGAGATCTTGAGTGGTGAGCAACCAAGAAGTCAAAATTGTGATCCCGGTATGATGGATGTGATGAAAATGATCGGTGCCTTCACCACTTACTTGGAGAGTTTCATCAGAAGGTTTGACAGTCCAAACTCTTGTACCCAATCCGTAAAGGATATCACCCCAAACGCACGTGATGTATGGGTGAAGAGGGGTACTCATGCATAAGCATTATAACATGTTCATGCATAAATTCTTTCAATGTTTAGGGACATTTGCTATTGCATCATTTCATGCATTACTTTCTTTTTGCTGTTGCTCTTTTATCCAGTTGGTTTGTACCAGCTGTTTTTGTTGATCTTACTTGTCTTGTTCTGTTTTGGGTGTGTTCAAAAATTCAAAAAACCCATAAAAAATTGAAAAATCTCAAGATTTTGATCACCTGTTTTGTGTATGTCACATGTGAGTTTGGCCTAGTACCTTCGTACTTATGGCGTAGTGCATTTACGATCGTGGCTTGTCTTATATGCACTCAGTTCTTTATGGGAGAAATCTTGAACACTATGTGTGACTGTTGTAAATAGATCTTCAAGCTTGTCATGAATAATTAGTCAATAGTCTTGTTGGTCTTGATACTTGCATAGACTTGTGTCTATATCTCTTCCCACTTTATTTTTATGTTTTGCAAAAAGAGCTCACCAAATGTAAATCTCCAAATGAAAAGAGATATTGAGCTGCAAAAGCCTACCGCACACACTAGTATTCGACTAGAAAAAAGGGAAAGCGACTCTTCTTAATGTGTTTTATATGGTGCTCAAAAAGCCAAAGGCTAATCATCAATGTTGAAATATCATAAATTTCAAGCACCAATCTCAAAATGAGATACTCTTGTCCAAACAAAATTAATTAAACCTTTTGTTATGCCTTTTGTAGAAGCCAAATGAAAAGCTTCTAAGTTTTGTATTCAATGTGTGGGAGGTCATATATACTCATTTCTATAATGGAGATTGTCCATTTGATTTCGTATCAGTTGTGTATGACTCGATTGAATTGATCATTGAAGCTTCGCTCTGGTCTATAGACTATTCTACATTTGATACTCACACACAACACACAAGACTTTGATTCAATCAATGCCTATCTCATTTGTGTGATTGTACATGTTCAAATGTGATGTGTATGCTCAAGAACTGGTTGATTAAACCCAAAAAGATTTTTGAGTGTTTTATTTGTTTTTGGAAGTGATTTTATACTTTTGTGTCTTTTGTTTTTGTTCAAAATGCATTTTTCTGTTTTACTTCAAAAACTGGTCCAGGGGCTGTTTTGCGAGAAGCTCGCGACTTAGAGCTTCCCGCGAAAAGGGCTTGAGGGAAATAAGTGTTCATCTTGTCACACAGAAACTTTCGCGACTGTATCGCGACTGTCTCGTGACCAACAACTTCTTGCGAAATGCTGTTTGGCCAAAAATTGGATTTTTTTCAAAATTCAGACAGAAACTCTCGCGACTGTATCGCGATTGTTTCGCGACTTAAAGCTTCTCGCGAAAGCTTTTGAGCTTCAATGGCCATTTTCGCGGTTGTCTCGCATCTGTGTCGCTACTCTCTAACCCGCGAAAAATGCGTGTTTTCAGTTTTATATTGCTGATGTGACAGTTTTTCAAATCAAAACCTTTTTCCCTCGCTCAAACTCCTTCTAACCCTCTTCAACCCAAATCACTATTCCATTCAATCCCCTTCAATCCAAGCATTTTTTCTGCATTTTCCTCTACAAGGTATGTTTCTTAAACAATTCTTTTTAAGTTTTTGCTTATATTATGCATATATTTTTTTGTTAAGGTTTTGATATTTGGGGATTTTCGAAAATATGGGTTGGTTTTCAAAATTGGGTGTTCTTTTATCAAATCTTTTAATTGGGTTGTGTCCCATGTGATGTTTGTGTATCTGTGTTGGCCCTTTGTGGCTTTTTATCATGTATTGAGGATAGATTTTCTCTTGTTCATGCATTACTCATACTTAGAATGTTTTTATGCATATGAGGTGTTTGATAAAATGTCCGAGTGACATTTTTGTACCTAATTCATTTCATGTGAGTTCCAATTTTTGAATTTCCATATGTTTAACCTTTCTTTACTTGCTTTGGTCTTTGTTCATGAGTTTCCTTCACTTTGCTCATGATGCACTCATTAGGCACACACCTAGGCACCCTCTAGGCACACCCCCATGCATCTCATGCTGCACACACATGCACCAACATATGCACACAGATGCACACACATGCACAGTTACTTACTTTCATGCACTTTGCTTATTTTTTCCTTGCTTTATATGTTGTTGCTTATTCCTAGAGTTGGTTATGATCTACTTTAGGTTAGCTTTCTTGTGCGTTGGGATTAACTTGAATCCAATCAAGTTTTTGTTTGTGTGCTCTCTTTTGGTATTTGTGCACTTGTTCCCTTCCTACTTTGTGGAATTGTGCAGATGTCTCCCACCAAGCATGCAGCTAAGAAGAAAACCTCTTCAAAGCATGCACGCACTGATTCTGATCACTTCAAGTCCACAGAAGCAGATATGAAGTACAATGATTGCTATAAGGACAGGACGATTATCATGGAGAGAGTAGTTCAACTAGAAACTCTTAAGGACACTTTCATCCCTGAAGTGTTCAAAGATAGAACTTGGACCAAGCTGCTAAACCCGACTGGAGTGGTTTATTTAGAGATTATCAAGGAGTTCTTCTCAAATGCCACTGTCAACGGAGATTGTATTGAGTGCTGGGTATGACACAAGGAATTTGTGATTACAAGAGAGATCATCCAAGATTTTTTGGAAACTCATCCTCCATCTCAACCAATCACAGTTGCTTATGAGGATAGATTGGGCTCTACTGCTGAGATGATTACAGCTCTTGGTGGTGAACCAAAGAAATCATCCATGAATATCATCAAATTCTCTCCAAAAATGAGGACACTGAGCTATGTGATGATTCATAATCTGTATCCGGTCACCAATCTCACCACTCTATTTGCTCCGAGAACAAGATTCTTGTATGATCTCTTTATGCATAAGGAGATTGACATTTGTGGCCATATCATGCATGTCCTGAAGAAGAGCATCACAAATAAGAATTCACGGACTGTGATGTCGTTCCCCTCCTTGATCATGGGATTGATTGCCAAGGCAAAACTCAAGCTACCTAGTGGCCTCATAGTTGTTCAGAGGGACTACCCCATTGGTGGTCATACACTAACTAGGAGCACTGCACACATTAAGCGCTCCAAGACTGGTGTGCATACCATCCCACAGCCTCGTGTTGAGCAAGATGAGGGTGGAGATACAGAGGAGGAGATTGATAAGTTCACCTGGACTCCAGAGCCATCTGCACAGCCATCATCTTCTGCTCCACCACAAGGCTTGAGCAAACTTGATCTATTGCTGGCTAAAATGGATCAAATGTCTACAGTGCTGGATTCTCATGTACAGCACACTGCAGACCAGTTTGCATATCTTTAAGGACAGATCACTGCACTCTCTTCATAAATACAAGACTTATCTATGGAGCAAGACTCGAATTCAGAGTCAGATAAGTTCTAGCCCTTTGGCCATTCCAGTCAAAAAGGGGGAAAAAATTTTGTTAGGGGGAGCTAGAGAAGAGCGTGCACAGCGTTAGGGGGAGCATACTTTAGAAACTTAGTAACATTGGTTATTGGTTTTTCAGACGGTTTTATTCAGTTTCTTTTAGTCTTTATAACTGTTTTGCGGCTTTTGGTTTAAAAGCTTTGATACTCTGTTTTTATTTCAGTATAATTTCAGTAGTTCTTTTATGATATTGTCTATGCTTTCTAGCATGTCTAGTTTGTGCCCATGTTGCTTTTGTAAGCTTTTAGGGTTTGTTTAATTGCATGTTTGTAGGCTTTTATGGTTTGTGCCATGCATATGCAGTTCCTTACATATGCAGCCTTTATGCTTGTGTTCTTGAAGTTTAATGTCATACATTTTACTTCGACACTCTTGTGTCCTAGTAGGATTGTTCCTAGATGCAAATACTTCGTGTATTCGCATTGGTTGAGTGTTGGATTTGCAAATGATACTCTTCAAATGAGTTTATCATCTTGCATATCCGGATGTTCATTCCTTGTGTGAATGAGCATAATGATCACTTTTGTATAGTGATTGCCTGTTTGATCTTCCCATGATCTTAAGTTTCTATTTCATTTTGCTTCCCAAGTTTTTTTCTGCATTCAATGATGTTATTGTGTTGTTATGTTTTAGGAGATACTTGTTCATATGTTTCAAGAGCTTATCAGAATCTAGAATTAGGTGTGAGTGAGTTTTGCCTTTGTTCCCAAACTCACGTTTAAGTCTAGAGTCTGTTTTAGGGTTTTGTCACGGAATAGCCAAAGGGGGAGATTGTAAAGTTGTTATTTACAACTATGTATTTTGTTGGCTTTTATTCAGTGCCAAATTTGATTGTAATTATTTTCAATCATTTATACCCTGTATTTATTGTGGGATTTGTTGTAAGGGTTGTGTGATAGAAAGAGTGTGTAAAGACTCAAGCATTTGGAGGCTGAAGGATTCTCGCGGGTATGTCACGACTTAGCTTCTCGCGAAGTTGAAACATGTGCCTTGCACATGCTGGAATGCGAAGAGTCAGGCCAGGGGGAGACAGCTGTGTCTCGCGAGTATCTCGCGAGTAAGGCCTTCTCGCGACACACCCGTGAGGCATTCTATTCTGCTAGCCTGTACTGAATGACTCACACTTTTTGTACCTATCCTATATAGACACTCATTACCCACAAATGTTGAAGAATGCTTCAGAGAGAAAACCCTAGCCAAACACATTGGGATTTAGAGATTGTCATCCCCACCTTTCTCTATACACTTGCTTGTGGTATTTCCTCAACTCTTCCCTCTCCATTTCCATATCATTGAGAGGTTGATAGCCCAAACACTTACCTCACCCTTTGAGCGTGTTAAGTGACCTTTTGGTGCTGCTAGGAAGCATTGGAAGAAGCCTGGAATGACATATGCAACATGGAGCTTGTTACGGGATCTAGAAAGCTAGACAAGACACGGTTCCGAGAAGCCTTGTTGGAGTAGGAGCTTGGAAGGCTTAGGTGCATCGGGTAGATTTGGCTTGGAGGGTCTCTTGCTAACCCATGTATCCCAACTGATTGTCTAGTGGATCGATTTCTGCTTGGAGGGCAGCAGAGAGGTTTTTCGCCGAGTTCTTCAGTTTCCTCTTCGAAAACATGTCTTGGTGTTTTCTGTGTTTGCATCTTTCTTCCCTACTCTTTTATATTCCATTATACTGCTGTGTTGCTTAGTTTATGTATTAGAGTAGCTTATTTGTTCATCCGCTCGTATTTACACTATTCTGCACTTTGTATTTAGTTAGTGTAAAATCTATCGAGCCGTAACTTTAATTGAGGGGTCTAAATTGCTCTTGTGTTTTCAACATATTTCCGAGCTTTCACAATTGTTAAGTGAGAACAATGGTGTCATATCAAGTTTTTTTTTTTTTTTTTTTAATTTTTTTTTAAGGATGGTGTCATGTCAAGTTGGTATTCCTATTGTATAATATGAAAGATACAATAATGCCCTTGTATAAGGTAGACACTTGTATTTGCGCCAAAAATAAAATGAGAATAAGTAGGCATTCTAATTATACAATTGAGGTATAATAAATTAATAATGCCAAGTTAAAAAAAAAAATATTAAGTGCCTTATACTTGTGAAATTAGGAACATTTTTTTGTTCCGAAAAATGGTTCCTAGTAGTCAGAGACTACTGGTCCTATGTAGATGCTAATAAATCTACATCTCTTGCCATACATATATGAGTTGAGAAATGGTGGAAAATTAAATTGATGTTTGCAAAAAATTATCGAACTAGTATTTTGAGCTAATGGATAAATTTTAGTGGGATTAATTTTTTGCTTAAATAACCACCAAGAGCAAGAGTAATATTAAAAAAAAAAAAAAATTGATATATCATGTATAAAGTGGTCTATCTATAACACATACATTATATCATACAACTATATTGAATATATAGTGATGAAAAAATAAATAAGTGAATGTGATTACCATTGGCCATGTATATGATGATACTATCAAAAAGCTAATTTAGTGTACCTATCAAAGAGCTTCTAAGCCAGCACATTACGGTAGTTTGTTTATATTGTTATGAGATTAATTAGACGTATCATCGAGGTAATATCTCTCCATTATTCTAATTTTATGGTAAATTATAATTTATGTGATATGTGATTATTTAATTGATACTTTGAAGATTATTTATTTGTTAATTATCGTTCTTAGTAACAACATAAGTTCTCACTCTTCTAATACATATGCAAAATTTTGTCTTAAATTTATGTTAATTACTATTTGATTTTGATCTATAAACTAGTGTTTTAAGTATTATTTAAAAAAAATTGACATTTAAATATTTTATAGATAATCATGATATAGCTAGAAAGTGAGAAAATTGGGGATGCAGCCTTTCAATCCAACACTTATTTTCCTTCCCTCACTTGTCTAGATTCAAAATCTATATCATTAAGAACCTGCAGGATGGTTAAGCTATTAAAGATAAAATATACTATACAATAATCATATCTATAACTCAAATGTCACTTCCTAGTGTTTCGAATCAATATTCAACTTTACAACAATATGCAAATATCCTTAAAAGTCTTAAATCATAAATGCTTTTATAAGTTTCCTTAAGTACAAAAAAATATATATATTATAAAAAAAAAAGAAAAAGAAAAAAAAAGACAGTAATTGCATAGTACAGTAAAGGGTAGAAGCTTATTATAAACCACCATGTAGTGGAAGAAGAAATCCTTCGCTCCTTAATTTTATTCACGAGCTTCACATCTCAAACATTATGGGGCATATAGAGAATCACAAGTGGAACTCAAGAATTGCTAACTGGGACTGGGAGGGGCCTCGTATCCGTAGCAGCAAGGGGAACCAGATTGGGTTGGCAGGAGCTTTCGACCCTTAAAATCTGAAAGAGAAAGAAATTAGTGCCGAATAACTTCGAAAATTAATTCCATAAATTCATAATAGATGTCCTGAGAAAATTTTTTAGTTTTAATAATTTTTGGGATACAATGACTGATATTACCTGATCTCACATTAATAACTGGTCCCACCATAAATTTGAGTAATTAATAAGACTCATAATTTATGTGAGGATGGGAAGTCATTATATTCTAAAATGCTACAACCACAAACTATTTTACAACATTTTTTCAAACTATTGATGTGACAAACTCTTATTAGTTTTAATACGTGGGTCCACCACTAACATCACATTTATATTTATTAATGATTATTTGAAAATTACTAAAGTCACATTAGTATATTTACAAACGGCTAATGTGGCTTTAATAATTTTTAAATAATCATTAATAAATATAAATGTGATGTTAGTGGTGGATCCATGTATTAAAACTAATAAGAGTTTGCCACATTAATAGTTTGAAAAAATGTTGTAAAATAGTTTGTGTCTGTAACATTATTTTTACGACTAATTGAGTTTTATTAAGAAAAAAATTGGAATAGAGTTAAAACCGTTAAACTTTATTATTATTATTATTTTTCCTTAAAGTAGCAAAGGTAGAGTTATTTATTTATTTATTTATTATTTTAAATCAATAGTTGTAGGGTTAGGATTTGTGGCCCAAGCCCAAAACAATAAATTTCTAGAGTATGGATGAAAGAGCTAGGTTAAGTATTAGATTGACAACAACGAATCACAACTTTCAAACACAAGCCAACATGAATTTATACATAAATCCTGAAAATCCGAAGAACTATATTATTGTTTATCTGATGAACAAAGGTCTTAGGGTTACAGTCAAGTTCTTTTTTCTTTTTCTTTTTTGTTCTTTTTCCCTCCTCCTTCTCGTTAGAAGCCTCCTTCCTTTATATAGCCACCCTTCTCTTCATCTCTATCGTCCACTTGTTCTTCATCCATGAGTTTGCTTGAGTACATGTCACGTCAAGCATCTTCTTTTAGCTCTGTGTGAGTGGCGGTAGGTTAGGATGCACTGTTCAGGGGTCTTCTCCACATAAATGCAGCCAGAAAAGTTGCTGCAAAGTATTAAATACGGTGGTAGCAGCTTTCCCTTTAGATATTTCTCCATCCTTATCGTTTCCCAGCATACTCAGAGCTTATCTTGATCAGGTGGAGTCCTCGGAAGGTCATTTTGGCCTTTTACACACTCAATTGATTTATAATATTTGCGTCAGAGGATTACAACCTCTTCGGACAGGAGATATCCTCTTCGGATTGTAATAATTCTTCCTTCTGAGGGTCCCACTTCCAGATGGGCCCTGCCCTTTCCATCTCCTTCTTCTCGGTCGCAAAATAGCTCTCTTATGGGCTTTCGGCCCATTATGTTGGGCTGGGCCCTTTTCCCCCCACAATAGTTATAATGATAGATGAAAGAATTTGAATCCTAAACGTTTTTGGTGAAAACATAAAAAATTGTCAATTGAATTACAAAAACTTTTGAGAGCCAAAGTAAAATTAGCTTAATAGAATATACTATATATCTAAAAATTTATTGTCAGTAGCATTATATATACACATTCACAATTACTAGTGAACATATACAATATGTTTATGTTACTAAATAAAACATTGATAAGAGTTTTTGGCAACTAATGATCATCATCGTCCAAAACCTATCTATTTAAAACCTACTAATTAATAAATCTTTAATATTTTGATTGTTTAAAACCTATCTAATTTTGTTCACTTCTTTTTCACATTTGGGCTGAGATAAAATCACAGTTTTTCCACTCTAATCCACCAAAAAAATAAATAAATAAATAAAAAATTGTTGCTTGATCAAATATTGTCAGAAAGAGCTAGCTTTGACATTTTAAAAAAAGGAAAAAAAAAAAAAAAAGAGAGAGAACGAAATCAAGATTTTCTTCACCATTTGATCCACATTATCAACAGAAAATAATACAACTTTATCGTTTCAGAAAAATTAATAAATAGAATATAAAAACCAAGATTAAGGACAGATTAATTACTTGTCACACCAAGCTTGGAAGTCTCGGTTACTCCCCTTATTTCCGCTTTTGAGGCAGAGAGAAGCATCAAAATGAAGAGAACCACCGAAATGAACTTCTTAAAGGCCATTGTTGTCATACATAGAAGCATATGTCTAGGACATGATATATATATATATATATAACCGAAGAGCAGTTTCCTTTCATTTTCTTATCTCATTCAAAGTCTTCTTTGAATGGTTTACGTAAAATTTTCAAAGTCATTCTTGCTCTGTATGAAAAGTCCTTCCTGTTCAAGTTCATGAAAATCGATTTGATTAAGTCAAAGATAAAAATAATTGGACTCCACTCCAGTCCCATTCATCTCTCTTTGGCATGTCTATTAAATATTAATACTACAGATTAAGGGTTATTTTAAAAATGTCAAAACACAAGGCCAAAGTCCATTGAAGTTACTTCAAGTTTATTCTATCAATACCACCCTTTTATTTATTTTTATTTTTTTGTAATACTTGTACCTTAAATAACATTTAAAGAGGTTTGATGTGGTGTTTGCACCCTTAAAAAAACTCCTACTACTAGGGCATGAATGAACTAAATTGTTTATAAACATTTTAGACTACTTAAGAAAAACCTAGATTATGTTCATTTACTTAGCAAATGAGTCAAATTCAAATCTAAGTTTAGGTTGAACTATTAAATAAATTAAGCTCAAAACATGATAATGTTCATGAACAAGTTTTCACTATAAGACTTGATTTGAATATATATGTGTGTGTGTGTACTTATTATATATACCTATAATTGGATTTTGTAGTATACCTAAAATTAGATTTTGTAAGAGTTCAAATGATAGCCCAATGATAATAGTATCATTTGTGGTATCTTATATTTGTTTTTTGAATGTCATCTTTCCCTCCCCACAAGCTACCTATTTCAAAAAAAAAACAAAAAAATAATGTGTAAACTACAGTATATGCTATTTTTTATGTGTAAACTACAGAAAATATTTCTCTTAAGAGATATGATGGATAATCAATGTGCAAATATTTTCTCTTAAACACATTGCATGCATATGTCTATGGGTCACATATAGTGTCAAGTTTGCATTTATTAAAAGAGAGAATATTTTTTTTCATGTGTATCATCAACTTAGTTTTTAAGTTTGGTTTGTGTGTCTTTATTTTCCCCACCTCCTAAATTTTTCCCAAAACTGTTTTTCCCAAATCTTGTTTTGTTTTTCTTATTTTTATAGGGGGAGAAGCTTGTTTCTAACCTTTATTGTTCGTGGGGGGAGTTATCTCTATTTTCTATAGAGTTGAATTGTTTTGTGCTCCCTTAATTCTCTATTGTCTCTTGACTTTTATTGCATATGTTTTCTATTTATTCTTTGTTTGGGTTGGCTTTGTCAATACGTGACAAAAAGGGGGAGATTTAGATGAAATGTGGACATATGTGGGACTCTTGTTTGTTTTGTTTAGGGGGAGTTGAAATTGTTTTTGAAATTGGGAGAAAATAAATTTTTTTAATGTATCTAACTTAGGGGGAGAGCTAGTTTGCATATTTGTTATTTGCTTTAGTTTGTTTATTTTGGTTTACTTGTATTTTCCACACATTCGTTTATGCATTTGTTGAGTGTTTCAGGAATATACAAGTTGATTCAGTCGTGCTGCTATCTACACTTGCAACTAATAGATAGTAGTTAGGTTGAATTTGTTTTTGTTGGGCAATGTTTTTGGTAATGGGCTGTTTTTGTAACTTAGAGCACTTTGTCTAGTTTGTGTTTTGTCACGGATTGCCAAAGGGGGAGTTTGTTGGGTTCTAAGACTTTAGGTTAAATGTATTAGAACTTCTTTTTGTAATGTTGGCAAACCATGATCAAAACGCTTAGTCTTATTTTTAGTCTTGCTCAAATTATGTTTATGTGTAAAGTTGGAATTGAGTAAACTGCAGGATTTGTTGTGTAAATCTGCCTGGCTCGATTGATCGAAAATTAGACTCGATCGATTGAAGATCGTGTAGATTGTTTTTCTGCAAAATTTTCCAACTCAACCCAAGCCTATATGCGGTGTAGGGTTTTATGTTTTGGCTTAAATATAAAAGGAAAAACCCTAGTCACATTTTACTATGGTTGTAGTTGTTGTTTATGCTATGTATGTGAATCTCTTGTGAGATCTAGAAGTGTTTGCCTTCACATATACTTAGGGTTATCAAGAATCAAGATTATGTCAAGAGCTTGATGATTGATTCAGTTGATGCATAAAAAGCTTAAAGAAAACACAAGTAGGAGTACTTGTGGCTGCTGTGAATCCAAGAAAGAAGTAGTTCGTGGACTCGAAGTTGTCACATGGTCGTGATAGTAAGTTTCCTACTCGAGGTAGTAATAAGATGTTAGTGGTCTAAGTTGCTATTGTGTAAACTTCAATTCTTTAAGAGTGTATCTGTTTTACCTTGTCGATAGCTAGGTTAAATCCTCCCTAGGTTTTTTACCGGTTTGGTTTTCCTGGGTTATCATATCGTTGTGTTATTTATTTTCCACACTATTCAATGATATGATTTATATGTGTTAATCTAGATTTGCATAATTTACCTAAGTTAATCACTTGGCTAAATAACTAAGTTAATCTGGTTGTGTTTAAAGGGTCTAAAAACATATAGTAGCGGTAATTATTTCATTTCTCTTTACCAAAATCCCAATTCTTTGCTTTGAATTTCAAGCTTGATTTTCTTTTTTCTCCAAGAAATTTTTGGTTTGATGGATTTTAAGCAAAAGTTACTTCTTTTTCATACATAAAGTGCAAAAAATAAAAAAATAAAAAATAAAAAAGAAGAAGAAGAAAGAATGAATGAAGTAAAAGATGAAAATTTTAAACATAGTACCTATATTTCTCCAAATTGCTTTTACATGGAACAATCTTTACTGTCGACTAATAATATTGTTATATAATGACTGGTAATTGTTTAGGGGAATTGCATTTGTTGGCAAATACTTTTTTTGTTGGCAGATACTATGTAGTGATGATATATTATGCAGTACATTATGTTAATACATAATTTAGAGTAATATTGAAGACTTGTGGTTGACCATAGTAGACAATTAGTATACCAACAAAAAGAGTAGACAATTAAAAGTTATTGTTATTTATACTTATTGGAAATGTATTCCCTTGTCAAATTTATATATATATATATATATAGAGAGAGAGAGAGAGAGAGAGAGAGAGAGAGAGAGACAAATGGTTGATACATAAATGTGTGTGTGTGTGTCTATATATATGAGCAAGATGAGTGGCAGAGATCATGAAAATTCGACAACTAATTAATTTTAATTGTATTTATTGTCAAAATTTTAGTATGAAAACCAAATTCATTCTTGGTTTTTTTTTTTTATTTATAATGATTACATTAGTTGGTTTACATAATACACATGTTTTAAATTATACAAGAAATATTTTTAAAAAAATTGCATACCAAACACCAGAAAATATTCTCAAGCTCATTTTCAAGGTTGTTACTAAACACTGGAAAATAAAACAATTTTCTAGAAAATGCTCTTTGGAAAATGAACAATTTTTCAAAAAATGTTAATGCTGAAACAAACAAAGCATTAAATACTTAGCTAAAAATGGGACTTTAATGCATAAAATGAATTTATTCATCCAAAATATTTCCCCACAAGCCCCTCAAAAATGAAAAAAAAAAAAAAAAAAAAAAAACGTTCCATCAGGGAACAAACGGCTATCAAGTTTTCCTGTTATATTGTTTTGGGAAACATCAAGCTCATAAACTTGAGTGAGATTAGCTAGGGAAGAGGGAGTGACCCATTGAAGGAATTAATGGAAAGGTCAAGATATTGGACTTTAGAAATCATGCGAATGTTCATTGGTATGGTGCCTTTGAGTTTGTTAGATCTAAGATCAAGGCGAAGAAGGTTTGGAAAGGAAAGAAAATCAAGTTTTCGAGGGTACCTTTCAATCCAGAGTAAGCAAGGTTTATTTCAGCAACACTCCCTTCATCATTGCAAGCTATTCCATGCCATATGCATGGACTTGAAGCTGTTGAATTGATTTGTTCTACCCATGAGTTCAGAATTGGTTGGCCAGCTGGGAGGCTTTTTTTCCATTTGAGTAGAGCCTCTGTTTCTGCCTTTAGATTAGCCTTGCAGGAGGATAGCAAAACAAACCAGCAAGCAACTAAGAGTGCAAGTGTAACATGTTTTGATTGCTTTCCTTGGCAAGCCATAGCTCAGAAGTCAGAACCCTTTTACTGTTTGTTTCGTTTGCTAAGGATACATATGGGCTTCTGTAAATCAACTTCATTATTTATCTCATATGCACTTGGATAAGGTATCTTTAGTGTGTACACATTGTCTCCAGATTTTGAAATACCAAATGACAAAATTTGGTTTCAAATTGGTTTGAAGTTATCTTTTTTGACATATAGCGATTAATATAACTATCAATGTATATAATTTAAATAAGTCAGTTGATCTCATTAAAAGAGTAATATAACTAAAACTATATATAAATAGTCTATTCAATTGCCACTTGATGAGTTGGTGCAAGATAGCTCAAAATCAGTTTGAAACCAAACTTTTTCCGATCCCAAGTAGTTTCAAGAAAATAAAAAATCACTGCGTCTCTTGACCTTAACTAAAGAAAAATCAATTACGTTTCCTGGATTCTAGAACTTAGCTTGTTTACTTATTCCCGTACACCTTGTTTCATTTTTGAGTTAAAGGTTCACATTGCTACTTTGATTTATCACGAGGAACTTAACGATAGAAAGTGATAGCTCTGACTACGGTTCCTTGAGGTTAGGAATTTCTTGTCTCTTGCTAGAAGTCGTATTCCTTATCCTTGTTTAGGTAAAGACTTGAGGGGATTCCAAATTATATATCCCATATATATACTTGCCCACCAGGCCATGCTGATTGGGATGGATGTGCCACTTGACCAAACATAAGCCAATAGCGCAGATTCACTCTAGCCGAGGGAGCACCTAAAGTCATGCAAAGCACAAGTATTTCAACAATCATTTAAATAAGCTATTTGACTGCTAAAATATTATATATCATTGCAGGCATGAAAATCAGAATTTTAGTTTTGGGTTGTCAAAGCACGCGGGTGGTATTATGTTTAAATTTTGTTGCGTGCATGTTACACAAAATAGTCTGTCCAAAGCATGAGTAAAAAAAAATTAGAATTAAAGAATGAGAAATACACAAAGATTTAATCTTAAATATATAAACTAAGAAAACTTAATTAGTATTTATTCAATGTTAGTAAAATATAAACAAAAGAAAAGATACACAAATTAATTGTTTCTCAATAT
Organism: Quercus suber; assembly: GCF_002906115.3. Lineage (NCBI taxonomy): Eukaryota > Viridiplantae > Streptophyta > Magnoliopsida > Fagales > Fagaceae > Quercus > Quercus suber. The sequence goes on along the minus strand of NW_027069551.1, from coordinate 757,565 downwards.
ATACATTTCAAGTCATTTGATTATCAAAATGAAGTTTGGCTTTCTTTTATATTCCGAAAATAATTTATAATTGCTTGAGTATTAAATTTTGTAATAATTACATTTTTCAATGTACACAATCAAATAGTCCTTTGAAAATCATCTTCTTCTTCTTCTTCTTCTTCTTCTTCTTTTTTTTTTTAAGCATAGTTTTGACAATATTTATGGGCTGCAAATGCTCATCTTATAGTTGCAATAGAAATAATTTAGAAGAGTAAGAATAAATACAATCATTCTATAAGCAAGTTGGTAGAATGTTAATTTTTTACTTACAAATAATTTGACAAAATTCAAAAAGAAATGATGATGAATCAGAATAACATATATGTGTGTGCGCACGTTCTATGGCTACCATCCTCATCAAAATTTTACAAAAAGAAATAAAGTTAAGATATATTGATTAAATAAATAAATAAAGCATGTGCTTGCACAAATGGGGTAAGAAAACATCTTAGAATTGAAATAAAATTGTAATCTTTCTTAATGACGAGATGTTTTTAAACAGTAATCTTGCTATTTCAATTTTCCTTTATCTCTCTTTGCGATGTATATTAATGCTACATAGAAGGGTTATTTTAAATGAACATCAATTCTCACGTACTTTTCTCTTTGCCATGTATATTAATGCTACATTGAAGGCTTTTTTAATGGACATCAATTTTCACGTACTTTTTATTGTACATTAACCATGGATGTTTTATTACCATGCACCCTAGACTTGATGGTCACTACACAAGTATAAAGACAAAGGTTGGGGTTCAAGTCTTCAGAAGAGAGCTTCACACACATATACACTTAGATTATATTAGAATATAATTTTTATCTTGCATTAAAAAAAAAAAAAAAAACATGGATTTTTTTTTTTTTTGACAAATGAGGATATCCAAACATCTTTAAGTATCTGACTATTTCCTCAAATTTATGTTTTCAATAGTAATTTGTCTTGCTATTTCAATTTTCCTTTGTCTCTCTTTGCCATGTATATTAATGCTACAAATAAGGGTTATTTTAAAAGGACATTAATTTTCACATACTCTTTATCATACATGATCCGTACATATCACAAATTATGCTTTAATGTAGACATCAATAAAAGAAAAAAATGTGGATTTGAAATTAGCACTACAGCCATCAGTTTTGCCACATGGAATTCACTTCGATTTGAGTTTGTGCTAGCTTTTGAAATGGTTTTGCAATTAATTCTTTAATATCATTTATATAACCTGCAGGATGGATTAAACTATTAAAGATGAGAGACAGTCTCTACAGGGCTTGGAATCGAGAATCAATTTGACAAGAATATGTCAAATCTATCCTTAAACCTTTTTTTTTTTTTTTTGGGGGGGGGG
>NW_027069551.1:752644-755925 GCF_002906115.3 Quercus suber | reverse complement strand
AACAACAGGTACACCTCTGTTAGTTTTAAAGTCCCAATGTTGCCAGGAATCTGTCCTGAAAGTTGATTATCAGCAAGACGAATGATGGTTAAGTCACTCAAATTTCCCAAAGATGAAGGGATAGGACCAAAAAAGTAATTCCCATCAAGAGCCAGTAGAACCAGGAGTTTCGAATTGCCTATTTCTTCAGGAATTCTGCCAACAAGCTCATTAGTTTGGAGGAGAAAATTTTTTAGACTAAGGAGTCCAGTTTTAGACTTACCCGTTCCATCAGGGAACAAACGGCTATCAAGTTTTCCTGTTATATTGTTTTGGGAAACATCAAGCTCATAAACTTGAGTGAGATTAGCTAGGGAAAGAGGGAGTGACCCATTGAAGGAATTAATGGAAAGGTCAAGATATTGGACTTTAGAAATCATGCGAATGTTCATTGGTATGGTGCCTTTGAGTTTGTTAGATCTAAGATCAAGGCGAAGAAGGTTTGGAAAGGAAAGAAAATCAAGTTTTCGAGGGTACCTTTCAATCCAGAGTAAGCAAGGTTTATTTCAGCAACACTCCCTTCATCATTGCAAGCTATTCCATGCCATATGCATGGACTTGAAGCTGTTGAATTGATTTGTTCTACCCATGAGTTCAGAATTGGTTGGCCAGCTGGGAGGCTTTTTTTCCATTTGAGTAGAGCCTCTGTTTCTGCCTTTAGATTAGCCTTGCAGGAGGATAGCAAAACAAACCAGCAAGCAACTAAGAGTGCAAGTGTAACATGTTTTGATTGCTTTCCTTGGCAAGCCATAGCTCAGAAGTCAGAACCCTTTTACTGTTTGTTTCGTTTGCTAAGGATACATATGGGCTTCTGTAAATCAACTTCATTATTTATCTCATATGCACTTGGATAAGGTATCTTTAGTGTGTACACATTGTCTCCAGATTTTGAAATACCAAATGACAAAATTTGGTTTCAAATTGGTTTGAAGTTATCTTTTTTGACATATAGCGATTAATATAACTATCAATGTATATAATTTAAATAAGTCAGTTGATCTCATTAAAAGAGTAATATAACTAAAACTATATATAAATAGTCTATTCAATTGCCACTTGATGAGTTGGTGCAAGATAGCTCAAAATCAGTTTGAAACCAAACTTTTTCCGATCCCAAGTAGTTTCAAGAAAATAAAAAATCACTGCGTCTCTTGACCTTAACTAAAGAAAAATCAATTACGTTTCCTGGATTCTAGAACTTAGCTTGTTTACTTATTCCCGTACACCTTGTTTCATTTTTGAGTTAAAGGTTCACATTGCTACTTTGATTTATCACGAGGAACTTAACGATAGAAAGTGATAGCTCTGACTACGGTTCCTTGAGGTTAGGAATTTCTTGTCTCTTGCTAGAAGTCGTATTCCTTATCCTTGTTTAGGTAAAGACTTGAGGGGATTCCAAATTATATATCCCATATATATACTTGCCCACCAGGCCATGCTGATTGGGATGGATGTGCCACTTGACCAAACATAAGCCAATAGCGCAGATTCACTCTAGCCGAGGGAGCACCTAAAGTCATGCAAAGCACAAGTATTTCAACAATCATTTAAATAAGCTATTTGACTGCTAAAATATTATATATCATTGCAGGCATGAAAATCAGAATTTTAGTTTTGGGTTGTCAAAGCACGCGGGTGGTATTATGTTTAAATTTTGTTGCGTGCATGTTACACAAAATAGTCTGTCCAAAGCATGAGTAAAAAAAAATTAGAATTAAAGAATGAGAAATACACAAAGATTTAATCTTAAATATATAAACTAAGAAAACTTAATTAGTATTTATTCAATGTTAGTAAAATATAAACAAAAGAAAAGATACACAAATTAATTGTTTCTCAATATATACATTTCAAGTCATTTGATTATCAAAATGAAGTTTGGCTTTCTTTTATATTCCGAAAATAATTTATAATTGCTTGAGTATTAAATTTTGTAATAATTACATTTTTCAATGTACACAATCAAATAGTCCTTTGAAAATCATCTTCTTCTTCTTCTTCTTCTTCTTCTTCTTTTTTTTTTTAAGCATAGTTTTGACAATATTTATGGGCTGCAAATGCTCATCTTATAGTTGCAATAGAAATAATTTAGAAGAGTAAGAATAAATACAATCATTCTATAAGCAAGTTGGTAGAATGTTAATTTTTTACTTACAAATAATTTGACAAAATTCAAAAAGAAATGATGATGAATCAGAATAACATATATGTGTGTGCGCACGTTCTATGGCTACCATCCTCATCAAAATTTTACAAAAAGAAATAAAGTTAAGATATATTGATTAAATAAATAAATAAAGCATGTGCTTGCACAAATGGGGTAAGAAAACATCTTAGAATTGAAATAAAATTGTAATCTTTCTTAATGACGAGATGTTTTTAAACAGTAATCTTGCTATTTCAATTTTCCTTTATCTCTCTTTGCGATGTATATTAATGCTACATAGAAGGGTTATTTTAAATGAACATCAATTCTCACGTACTTTTCTCTTTGCCATGTATATTAATGCTACATTGAAGGCTTTTTTAATGGACATCAATTTTCACGTACTTTTTATTGTACATTAACCATGGATGTTTTATTACCATGCACCCTAGACTTGATGGTCACTACACAAGTATAAAGACAAAGGTTGGGGTTCAAGTCTTCAGAAGAGAGCTTCACACACATATACACTTAGATTATATTAGAATATAATTTTTATCTTGCATTAAAAAAAAAAAAAAAAACATGGATTTTTTTTTTTTTTTGACAAATGAGGATATCCAAACATCTTTAAGTATCTGACTATTTCCTCAAATTTATGTTTTCAATAGTAATTTGTCTTGCTATTTCAATTTTCCTTTGTCTCTCTTTGCCATGTATATTAATGCTACAAATAAGGGTTATTTTAAAAGGACATTAATTTTCACATACTCTTTATCATACATGATCCGTACATATCACAAATTATGCTTTAATGTAGACATCAATAAAAGAAAAAAATGTGGATTTGAAATTAGCACTACAGCCATCAGTTTTGCCACATGGAATTCACTTCGATTTGAGTTTGTGCTAGCTTTTGAAATGGTTTTGCAATTAATTCTTTAATATCATTTATATAACCTGCAGGATGGATTAAACTATTAAAGATGAGAGACAGTCTCTACAGGGCTTGGAATCGAGAATCAATTTGACAAGAATATGTCAAATCTATCCTTAAACCTTTTTTTTTATTTTTTTGGGGGGGGGGGGGGGGGGG